>NW_020172676.1:17937-21001 GCF_003031525.2 Neophocaena asiaeorientalis asiaeorientalis | reverse complement strand
ATATATATATATATAAGCAAAAAATCCTTGCTTTTTGTATCAGGTCACATTGTCATAGTTGGTATTTGTAACTTCCCTTATCACTACCCCTTCCACATTCCCTTCATACTCAGCCAGCATGACAGCTAATCATAGTTTTTTGTCTGGTGAGTTCTCAGATTTACTGCCAGAAGAACCTGTGTCCTAAGTAATGATCATGTGTGAAGTAGTTCTATTTTTCTATTACTTTTTACCAGAAAACACAGATGTAGTAAGAGAATATCCTGAATTCCAGGCCTACTTCTCTATGCTACCATTGAGTAGTAGAAAGCTGATCAAGACAAATCAGCCCCACTAATGCAACAAACCTCTTCTTTTTACCTAGTGCTTCAGTAGCAGAAGGAGCACAAAATGCTCAACTTCTGGTTTAACGGAATCAATCTTGAGTCCCTTGGTGAAAACATCCTTCCCTTAGGAAACATGACTTCCAGATCATCAGAGCCAAATACTGTGAAAATACAAAATGAAAGTTTTTCTAATAGGAAATTAAGAACCATATTATGAACAACTACTCTCATGTCCACACCTTGGTCCTTGGACCTATGTATCTGCCTATAAGAGAAGGAGTGCCATTAAGCTGATCACTAGTGCAGAGCATATAACACATCCTACAGGACGTTGCCCACACACTGTTTACTCTGCAGATACTGTTTTCTAAATATTTCGCAGCTCTTTAACAGCTTTAAGGTTGTTGCATGTATAACAAGGCTTTATGGTAAATGACGGCACATGATTATGAATAGAGCATTATGTAAGGCAGGAAAATCAGGTCTATCTTCAGAGTATCTATTCTTAGGAAACACATATGCTGCCATTTCCAATATGAAGATATGCAAGATAATCAACCTGTTACCAGGTAACATGTTTGTCCCAGGGGATTGTTGTCATATTGGGAGCTCACTGCTTATCATTGCCACTAGCAAGTAGCTCTAGCCAAAGCAAAACTTGGATAGAGGAAGTACTACGTATTAAAGTCTACAACTAACCTCTATTCCTATCACCATGGTCAATTAATTCAAGAGGCCATTGAGAAAGATATTGGGTTTCTGGGCAGAGAGGCTGTAAGACATACATAGAACTGATCATCTTTTCTACCAGGATATTAAGAGCTTTCTCTGTTGTGGTTATACTTTTTGCCCCTCCTAAATGTCCTTTGACCTATCTCCTCCCTTCACATCTTGTCATCAATTTATGGATCATGTTTTTTTCCTGCTTCATGCCATCCAGCCAACATGTGAGTCATGGATCATGAATCACTGTAGATGACTCTGGTCACCTCTACAACCAGAAGTGAGCAATCGCACATTTTACTTGAACTTCCTTTACTGAGAATTTCCTTTACCACTATCATTTAAGAACCCCCTGATTGAGACTGCAAGGTTGATATTTTCTACCAGCAGGTGGTGCAAAGTTCAACTTTTTCTGCAGTCAGCTGATTATAGGAAATTCCTCATGAGGTCATGTATATGGGTTGAAAAGGGAGCTGTATATCAGGAGGAGATGCCATAAGAATTTGGCCTACTTAGTAGGGCTTGGAACATAATGGAACTTACTTGTTCCTTATAGAGTTCCTAGAGCTTGATCTCATATATCAAATTTGTTTGATATGGAAAGCTGTTGTGAATGCCAAAATTTATGACTTGGTAGGTCAGAAAATACCTATTTCAGAATGGGAATCTTAGGTCACAAATAACTTGATGGCTCACAGTCAAGCATTCAATCATCTTCTAGGACATAGTATTAAGTCAAAAGTGTTTCTCAAAAGGAGAGGCATTGTATGTAGAAAATGCACAGGGCTTAGCTATAAAGTCTTAAGGATTAATGCCATGGTTACCAAAATACCTTACATTGTATCTATCTGTTACAGACACATCCCGACAACATCCATGTTGATCTAACCATTACATCTTGTACCTATTCTTCGTCTGTTTTTAATGTAATAATACTGTGTAACTGTGCCTTTGTGTCACCAACAAATATTTTTTTATATTTATGGGTGTGCAGGCCAACTATGGTTTGAGTACATCTGAACTCAGTTTGTTGGCTTTGCTTGAATCTGTAAGAAGAGTGGGCTTGTCTCCAGGTAGCTAATAGGGTTCAATTCTATTCTTCAAGGCTTCAGGATAGATTTTGTTGGAAGGCTCTTCTCCAGACTTGGGCTGAGCTCCAGGGTGCTGACTGGCTTTAGGTTACAGTAGAATAATGCTTCCCCAAAGACGTCCACATTTTCATCACCAGACCTGGAACTGTGTTACGTTACATGGCAAAAGGAACTTTGCAGATACATTACAGTTATGAACATTAAGATGGGGATATTATCTTGGATTAAATGGGTGGGTGCTGTATAATGTCATAAATCATTAATAACAGAGAAACCAATGAAAGAAGTGATTAGGGTGTGGCCTTAATCAGGTGCTCAGAGGGGAACTTGGCCAGCCTTTAGCCAGGGCTTCAAAATTGTCAGGACAGCACTGAAAAAACCCCCGAAAAACAACAAACCCCTAAAAGGTATATTACATCATGAAGCAAATATTAAGTGAATTTTTCTAAGAATGAGTCTAGAAAAATAAATAAATTTCACAAGATTCTACGGTAAATGACAAATGGTGGATAAGTGCTATTGATAATAAGTATTTTAATACTGAACAGAACAGACTACGAATTAGTTGGTAGAAAAGCTTTTTCAAAGCAAGAAAAGGTTAAATTATGAAATAGCTATAATTGAGTTAACTTGAAAGGAGGTGAAGTCCAAGCAAAGATAACATACATATATGTGGTGTGTGTGTGTGTGTAAGATATATATTATATATATAATATATATTATATATGTCTTATATATTATATAACAATATATATTATATGATATATAGTATATATCATATATTATATATAATATATATCATATAATATATACTATATGTATTATATACTATATGTATTATATGTATTATACATATATATATTATGTATATGTATATGTATTATGTATATGTATACATATATACTATATGTATTATATATGTAT
>NW_020172676.1:17617-17919 GCF_003031525.2 Neophocaena asiaeorientalis asiaeorientalis | reverse complement strand
TATTTTATTATAAAATATTGTATAATATATATGTATATAATATATTATATGCTATACTATGTATTATGTATGTAATTTATATATGTGATATTACATATATGATATACGATATATTTTATACAATATATCATATATAATATGTATAGTATATATTATATATACTATATTATATGGTATAATAAATGTATTAATTTATACATGTTACATTACATATATATGATATAACACAAATAAATTTTATTATACAATATATCATATAAATACTATATAATATGTATATTATATATGTATATAATATGTAA
>NW_020172676.1:16118-17576 GCF_003031525.2 Neophocaena asiaeorientalis asiaeorientalis | reverse complement strand
TATTACATATATTATATATGATATTATTTAATATACAATAAGATATATAGTATAATATACTATATCGTATGTATTATATCACATATATGTAATATAACATATATAATATAAATACATTTATTATATAGCATATATAGTATAGTATATAATATATTATATATTATATATACTATACATATTATATTATATATAAGATATTAAAAATACAGAGTATGTATTATATCATATATAGTATATGTGATATATATTATATAATATATATGTGATGTATATTATATAATATATATTATATAATATAATTATATAATATAAATTACATATATTATATAGCATATATAGTATATATTATATATTATATATTATATATATTGTATATTATATATTACATAGAAATATACTATAAGATATATTGTATAATAAAATTTGTATTATATCATGTATAATATATCATGTATAATATATGCAATATAACATGTAATATAAATTACATACATAATACATATATAGTATATATAGTAGCGTGCATAATGACATATAATATACATATAATACATGCTATATATTTTATTATACAATATATCTTATATATAATATATATGTATATTGTATATGTATATAATGTCATTATATACTATGCTATGTATACTATATATGTATTATACGTAATTTAGATTGCAATATATGTTATATTACATATATTATATATTATATAAGATATATTGTATAATGAAATATATAGTATGTATTATATCATATATATGTAATATAACATACATAATATAAATACATTTATTATATAGCATATATACTATAGTATATATTATATATACTATACATATTATATAGTATATATAGGATATATTGTATAATAAAATATATAGTATGTGTTATATGTATATTATATACGCATATGTCATTTATTATATACTCTACTATATATACTATATATGTATTATGTATATAATTTATATTACATGTTATATTGCATATATTATACATGATATAATACAAATTTTACTATACAATATATCTTATATATAATATGTATAGTATATATCTATGTAATATATAATATATACTATACTATGCTCTATAATATATGTAATTTATATATTATGTTATATCACATATAGTATATATGATATAATACATATGATGTAGTTTATTATACAATATATCTAATATCTACTATCTAATATGTCTAGTATATATGATATATAATATATACTATAGTATATATACTATATATGTTAATATATTATATGATATAATACAAATAAACTTTCTACAATATAGCTTATATAATATATAATAAAATGTATATTATATGTATATGTCATTTATTATATACCATACTATATGTATTATATATGTTATTTATATTAAATTGTTATATTACATATATTATATATGATATAATACATATGATATACTTTATTATACAATATATCTTATTAT
>NW_020172676.1:0-8978 GCF_003031525.2 Neophocaena asiaeorientalis asiaeorientalis | reverse complement strand
AAAACTACAAATAGAATTACCATATGACCCAGCAATCCCACTACTGGGCATATACCCTGAGAAAACCAAAATTCAAAAAGAGTCATGTACCAAAATGTTCATTGCAGCTCTATTTACAATAGCCAGGACGTGGAAGCAACCTAAGTGTCCCTCAACAGACGAATGGATAAAGAAGATGTGGCACATATACACAATGGTAGTGAAGTAAGTCAGAAAGAAAAAGACAAATATCGTATGCTAACACATATATATGGAATTTAAGGGAAAAAAATGTCATGAAGAACCTAGGGGTAAGACAGGAATAAAGACGCAGACCTACTGGAGAACGGACTTGAGGATATGGGGAGGGGGAAGGGTGAGTTTTGACAGGGTGAGAGAGAGTCATGGACATATACACACTAACAAACGTAGTAAGGTAGATAGCTAGGGGGAAGCAGCCGCAAGGCACAGGGATATTAGCTTGGGGCTTTGTGACAGCCTGGAGGGGTGGGATGGGGAGAGTGGGAGGGAGGGAGACGCAAGAGGGAAGACATATAGGAACATCTGTATATGTATAGCTGATTCACTTTGTTATAAAGCAGAAAGTAACACACCATTGTAAAGCAATTATACCCCAATAAAGATGTTTTAAAAAAAAAAAAATAAAATAAAATATGGGATAAAAAAAAAAAGAAGGTTTTTAAGAGAAAACAAATAGCACCATCAGATTTGGGTAATTAAGGGAGGAACAGGAGACTAACAGAGATAAGGATACCTTCAGAGGAGCTATGACAGATGCAGTTAGCCTGATGTGATCCACGTAGAGCACTTCGTGGGAAAATTAAATAAAATATGGGATAAAAAAAAAAAGAAGGTTTTTAAGAGAAAACAAATAGCACCATCAGATTTGGGTAATTAAGGGAGGAACAGGAGACTAACAGAGATAAGGATACCTTCAGAGGAGCTATGACAGATGCAGTTAGCCTGATGTGATCCACGTAGAGCACTTCGTGGGAAAATCAACATCATTCTCATTCTCCCTCAGATCCAGGGCCAGGGATCCTGTTGCTTGAACACAACAATAACAGAAGAAAGTGTTCTCATTGATTAGTCCATCCTGGTCTGCTTCTTGGAGAGAATTGTTGTAGAGAATGGATATAATGACACAAATGGAAAATACCTTTGGAAGGACACAGTAGTGAATGTCAGATGATTTCTGTTTTTATCTCTCTGCCTGGGGGAAGTACACACCATGGAATTTATATTAAATTCATGCCCTGAATTACTAGTACCACCAATTTTCTTTGCCTAATGGTTTCTATGAAAGACCACAACAATTATTCTTCATATCTTCAATTGAATTATGGCCTGTTGTCTATTTGGAAATCAGAGAGCATATTAATGAGACTAGAGTATATAAAACTGTCTTTTATAAATATTTATCAGCTATTCCTTAGGTTTTTCTGTAAAGTTTTATAAAAATTAAAACAATTTCTATCCAAGCTAGCCACCTGTAATCTGAAAAGAAATAAAATACAGGTTTTTAGACAGAACTTTTTCTGTGGTCAACAATCATATTAAGAGATTAGGTAATCACATTATCTTTGTATCTAGAAAAACTTAATCCTCTGCTACTGAAGAACTTTTCCCCCTCCACTTCAATATCAGCCAGACAACAAGCTTTCTATTTCCCTCAACTGGTGAGTGGTGTTTATTTGGTAGTGTTAATTTCTGGCACCTGAGTATTTTCTTTAGAACTTATGTCTGTATTTAAAAATTTTTTATTTCATTATCTTTTTATTTTTAGAAGCAAAAAGTAGTCCATACAGCCACAACTACCACATTACCTAAGAGGGTTGTTTTTTCTTGTTGAATCTTCCATTTTGCTTTATTTCTACCTGTTAACTACATCAAATGCTTTTGGAGGTAGGGGTGAGGGAAAGAAATATAAATAAATATATGACAGCCTTTTCTGTATACTAGTCATAGGCAGTTATAGCAGTGTCCTCCTTATAAAGTTATTTCAACATCATTAATGTAGAAAAAAAATCAGAAAAACTCCTAAATAAGTAGGCTTGTTATTTCTCCCCAAGAACTTAGACATGAGCTGTATGTGTGGAAATGCTTTCACTGTTACCTGGAAAAATATAAAATATTACCTTTTTAAAGAAAAAGAATGCTTCAATCTGAATATCAGATAGAGTTGTCAGATGAGATGAGTCACAGTAGCAACCTTAGCCAATAGATTATTCCCAGACTTAAGCTCATCCCTATTATGGAGCCAACACTGGTTCTCTCAGCCGATGATAATAATTATAGCTTCAATGTTTAGATAAATCCTATTGTAGCGATAAACAAACAGACTCAAGTCAGGCTCTCTTAGAACTGATGTCATTGTACATTCATTTGACTCATATCAATACCCTTCTGATTATGATTTGACATTCCAGGTAAGTCTGCCTATTTGAATAGTCTGGTTCATGTCCTATGGCAAAGGACGGGTAGTATTCTGTTTTTATATACTAATCTTTAGATTTCTTTATATAACCATTCCTCTCATAGAAGTTCCATTCTTTTTGATGAAATTGTGTTTCTGACATGAGGACCATAACTTGAATTATAGTACCATGATAAAATCACCAGGGCAAATGTGTCTTGAATGAGAGCCTTTCATCACCTCCTGCTTCTCAATACGAAACTAATATGCACTGCCCTCTTGCCTTCGTCTAATTAACCTCTCACCACATTCAGGGAAGACATGTCTTGGTAAATCTAAGTATATATAGGAGCTCTTATAAGGGAAAAATTACTTTCCCTGAAGGTGATTCATGTAAACTATGTTTGCAGGCTTTTCTACTTAAATGTTATTTGGAAACAGATTTACTACAGCTGCTTCAATAATTTCTCCCAATTCAGTTATATTTATAGTTGGATATATAACATATAAGCTGTGTGTATAGGCTCTATAAGCAATATACGCCAGCCTTACTCCTAGAGTGATCATTAGAGTCTTTAAGAAAATAACCAAGATTTTGGCTAGTAAGTTACAACTTATTTGTACAATTTCAATTTATTTGCAATCCGAATTTGACAGGGTGTCTGAAAATACTAGGCAAGTTTTCAAAAATCACAGCCAAATTCTGTGATAGTAAATTGTATTGCCAGGAGAACTGATATACCTAATATATGATAGATCTATGTCCTAATATACCTTTTGTTAACCTTTGCCATTTATGAAATAGTCTATAAAATCATTTTTCCATGAAGTAAAAGTATCTATTATTGAGGAGCATAAGCGTCTGCTAAATGATTAATAACCAGCTTGGGGAAAGGGAAAGGTAAGAAAAAAAGAGATCCAATTTGCAACATTTGACAATTTTTATTGGGCAAATACTCCGATTCCAGCTGAATCCAAGCAACTAACATGTCATCAGTGAATGTGGAGTTAGGAAGAGATGTGTACAAAATGCTCTCATGAACCAGAGGCATTTGCCTCCAACACACAAGTGAATAAGATAATTTTAAAATGGAATTGAATTATTTTTTATCAGGAAAAAAATAAATGATACAAGCTTAACGTGCCATAGAGACGTTATAAAGATGAAAATATGAGGATTTTAGATTTATTTAAATTGAATTTTAAATAAAATGATTTTGGTTGGAAGTAATATAGTAGAATATTCTGCCCTGGTTCATTCATTTTACTGCTGAAGAAAGCAATTTCCAAGGTATATAGAGATTTGCCTCAGTTGTAGGACTGGTTAGTTGACAAAGCTTGAACTATGACTAATTTTCCACATTCCAACTGTGGAAAAAATGGACCAGAAAAAATGAATAAAGGTTCAGTAGATCAAGTTTTAAAACGTTTTTAAAAATATGTTATTCTGAGTTCTAAATTCAATGACCTCTTTCTTCTAGGACTAATGCCTGTACTTTTTGGTAGAATAAAAAAAAAGGTTCATTAAATTATAAGTAAAGTGAAAAGTTCTGGTTCCATGTAATGTGAAGTAAACACGTTTCATTGTGTCTTCCACTGAATTCAGCTATAAAATCTGAACAGAATGCATGGAAGAGTTATTTGAGAAGTAAGTAGTAGCAAGTACATTGAGGAATAAAACCAGAACTCAAAATATTACTAAAACAGTAGTAAGTTTGCCATTTTCCCCTGCTGGTATACACTGACTTGGACTTAGTGAAGCTTGAAACCTGGAAGTGGGCGTGGACCCTGACCAAGTGCACTCAAGGATAAGCCTTCTAGTTCTGGCTTGAAAAAAAGAGTCTCTTAACATTCAGAGAGAATAAGAGGAATCCTCAAGGGTTTACTTCTCTCTCTCCTCCTATATCTCAACACCCAAACAAGAATATGGTGTAGCAGTAGCAGCAGCAGTGAAAATAGGCAGCTGCAGTATCTAGAAGTCTAAGATAGGGAAACTTCCTCTGATCGAAGGACCATGGTTCCAAGAGGATAAAGCAAATCTCTATTGTTCCTAGTTTTTGTTTTCCTTTCTCTGTCCTCTCGTCTCTTGAATCACAGGTACAGATGTGGGAATTTCATGGCAACTGCAGGTAAATAAAGGCCCAGACTTGTGTCAAAGCATGTAAAAAAGAAGCCCTAGAGTACCACAAAGTATGGAGGGGATTACAGAGAAAGACAGACTTTGGAAAGCAACCCCATAGTTGTTTATGAACTCCCGAGCTCACCTCTAAGATGTGTTTGTATGAACCTGATCTGAACAGGATGAGCAGACACTGGAAACTGAACCGTGAGATAGACCACTGCCAAGATCCCAGACTAGACAGTAGGTAGGGCACAGATGAGACAGATCTGAATAGCCCTTCAAAGATTTGAAAACAACGCTTACATTGAAGCCATTACCCACAGAACTTAACAGCCTTAACCAACTTAGATTTTCTGTCAGAACAACAAAAATGCCAACAATGTGCTCTATAGGATTTAAGTTAAGATAGTCTCATAATATTCAAAATGAGCAGACAATTAAAATTTTCTTAGCATAAAGAGAATCAGAAAAATATCAACTCATGTGAGGAAAAAAACCACCAATGGATATCAAATTTGAGACAACAGATATTACATTTATTTCAGAAAAACTTTAAAGCAACACTTTGCAAAAATATTCCAACAAATAAGGACATACACCCTTGAAATGAATGGAAAAATAAAAATTCTCAGCAAAGCAATCAATGAAATAAATAATGGAAAAAGTATTGATAAATCAAATGGAAATTATCTACTTTTAAATCCTAAATAGAAAATAGCCAATCTGACCAAAAATGAACAGTATATCAAGTTCCTTTGAGAGATTACTCCTCATAGAAGTTGAGAAAGATTTCAATAGAAAAATACAAAAAGGTTGAGCAAAATAAAGGCTAGAAAATCCTCAATTTGGCAAAATACATAAATGTATAGATTCAAGAAGTTCAGTGAACCTCCAACAGTATATACATGTTAGTTTGCCACCTCAGGAGCTTCCTGGGTGGTCTGAAAGTGACACCTGTACATGGAGGGAAATGAGAGACCAAAGAGAGAGGCAGACCCCTCCAGAGTGGAAGGTGGCAGGTAATAAGCAAGGGAGCTTACAAAGGAGGCTTGTCTTGGGTGCCACAAGATGGAGTAGATCTCCACACCTGCTGGCCAAAATCTTAAAAGTTGATATGGAGGCCTTAAAGGGGTGCAGGTCACATACACAGTCCAGATGGTCTCAACAACATACTACTCTCTCTAGGTTGTATTCTTGAAACTGGCTCCTACTGTGGAAACGGTGGGCAAAAGGTACATTTCAAAGACAGGGGTGGGGTGAGGAGCCTCTGATCAGGTGGTCATGTCACCTCCATGACCTCTTCCGACAATATGCAAAGAAACGGATACTGAGATACATCATAATCAACTGCTGAAAATTAAAGACAAAGAAAAAATACTGAAAACAGCTGGAGAAACATGACAAACTACTTACAAGGCAACAATTCAAATGACAGTATATTTCTCTTCAAAGACTACAGAGGTGAGAAGGAAGTAGCACAACCTGATTAAACACCTGAAATAAACTGTTAACCCAGAAGTCTATATGCAAGGAAAATATCCTTTAAGAAATAAGCTGAAATAAATATATTCTCAGATGAAAGAAAATTAAGAGAATCCTTTGCAAGAAAACCTTGTTTTTGCTTTTTTAAATTGCTATACAAAGTTCTTCAGTCAGGAATATGATTGTATCAAATGAGAAAATAGACTATAGATCAAAGAAAACTATCAAAATAGGAGGGATATTACATCATAAAAAAGAAGTCAGTTCACTAAAAATATGTGCACCTGACAAAAGTACCTCAAAATACTGAAGAAAATATGGACTTTTTAAAATTGAAGTATAATTTACAAAATTAATTTCAGGTGTAGAGCATAGTGACTCAATATTTTTATACTCCATTATAAAAATACTACAAGATAATGGCTATAATTCCCTATGCTATACAATATATATTTGTTGCTTATGTATTCTATACATAGCAGTTCGTATCTCTTAGTCCCCTACCTCTAATTTACCACTCCCCACTTCCCTCTTCCCTTTGGTAACCACAAGTTTGCTTTCAATATCCGTGAATTTGATTCTGTTTTGCATATACAATCACTCATATTACTTTTTAGATTCCATATATAAGTGATATCATACAGTACTTTTTTTTCTCTGACTTAATTCACTAAGCATAATATTCACTAAGTCCATCCACATTGCTACAAGTGGCAGTATTTCATTTTTATGGCTGAGTAATATTCTGTTGTATATACATGCCACATCTTCTTTACCTACTCATCTGTTGACGGGCATTTGGGTTGCCTCTATATCTTGGCTATTTTAAATAGTTCTCCTATGAACATTGGGGTGCATGTATCTTCTTGAATTAGTGTTTTCATTTTTTCTGGATATATACCCGGGAGTGAAATTGCTGGATCATATGCTAGTTCTATTTTTACTTTTCTGAGGAACCTCCATACTGTTTAACATAGACGCTGCACCAATTTAGCAAATATGGACTTAATAGAAAGGAGGGATAAATCCACCATGTTAATTGAGACTTCAACACTCTTCTTGCAGTAATTGACAGAATTACTAGAGAAAAAATGAACAGTATGGAAGAACTGACAACACGGTAAGCCACCTGGATCGAATCGACATTTGTAGAGAATCTCACCCAACAGCAGAAAATATATTTTTTCTAGTGCACATAGAACATTCAGTAAAATAGACCATATCTTGAGTCAATATAAAGGTAAAAGTAAACATAAAGAGATTGGGGGAAGCATGCTGATTTTAAGTATGCATTTTCCTTACAGCTATCAATTTCTCTCCTCCCTTTCCACCTCCTGTCATGCAATTATATTCATTTTATTTTTCAAGATTTATGTGTATTTAACATTTTTTTAAAAATAATAGCTCTTTGGCTCTAACTTATGTGATCATTATAAGTTGTCTATTTGTTTTGTTTACCACAGCTTCTCCATTTCTGGTTATTTTATTTGGGTTTATTTTATTGTTGACTGAAATCCAGTCAAGGCCTTTCTTCAAGGTCAAGGCCTTTCTTCAAGAATTTATCACCTTTTTTTTTTGGAATTGTTTCATCTTTGTCTCATCACTACTATTTTAATAGTTGATAACAGTTTGGCTGATTATAACATTTGGGTCAAAATCTTTCTGAAAAATTTGCAATTTTTAGCTCCATTGTTATATATTTATGCTATTTATGTGGAAGACACCATCCTGTTTGCATTCATACAAGGCATTTGCTTTTTATACCTATTTTCTAATGAATCACTATTTTACCCTTTAATTTAATAGCAAAAAGACAATATCTAGTATTAGCTCTTGCCATGGTAATAGCTTATAACCACCCACATGAGGTAGTGACATACAATGATAAACATTGTTCAGATGTCTGAGTTTTGGCTGTGGCAACTGCTTCAGATTGCTGATTGCTGGTCAGCTGGGAGGATCTGCTTTGTGCATCCATTTTGGGATGCAGCTAACGGGGCAGTGTGTATTGGGTCATGAATTTCTAAAGGCAGTGATTAAAGGCTTACAAAGGGCATGCAGAATCTCTCAAATCACTCAGAGCCTAGGTTCTGAACAGGCCCATTGCACGTCTACCCATATTGCTTCAGCCAAAGCAGTTACTTGGCCAAGACAAATATCAGTGGAGCAGGAAGTGGTTCTCTAATATAGGTAGCAGGGAAGGGAATGATTTGCTGAATAATAATCTGATCTACCATATGTATCTCAATGTTGATTTTTCAACATCAATTTTTCTTATTATACAGTGTGCATTTTTAAATCTACAGATTTTTTTCACAGAAATATCATTTCTGTAACTATCATCTTGTATCTAATTTCTTAAATCTCAACAACTCCCTGCCTTTAGGATTGAAAGCTGAAAAGTTTGCTCATGGCAGTATTTTGATTGTTATCTGAGTTAATTCAGTCACTTGGAGGTCATAACGTATTTTTTGAATGTGTACTGATGACTTTTCTTTATCAATTTGTTGATATTACCTGAGTCATCCTTTTTACCTTATATACTTCTTTATTCATTTAACACATATGTTTTAAGTACTTACTATGTGCCAGGTATCCTTATGGATACAATGGTAAAAATGATAAAATCATGAATATCATGTACAGTTTAGTTTGGGTATTAAGCAAATGAACAAAATAATGTCATTGATGACTGAAGGCTTCAAATAAAAAGTGACTTTAGGGATTAAACTCCAAATCATCACCTGTTGGTTAAGCTCACTCTCTCTCTCTTCTGCATATATATACATATACAGACATATATACATATATATATTCTCTACATATATACATGTTCTCTACGTACATACATATACATATCTATTCTCTACAGACTTTTTTGGTGATAACATTTAAGTTCTACTCTCATAGCAAATTCCAATTATACAATACAGTGTTATCAACTATAGTCACCATGTT
>NW_020172675.1:351229-375513 GCF_003031525.2 Neophocaena asiaeorientalis asiaeorientalis | reverse complement strand
GTTGATTCTTCCAATCCAAGAACACGGTATATCTCTCCGTCCATTTGTGTCATCTTTAATTTCTTTCATCACTGTCATAATTTTCTGCATACAAGTCTTTTGTCTCCTTAGGTAGGTTTATTCCTAGAGATTTTATTCTTTTTCCTGCAATGGTAAATAGGAGTGTTTTCTTAATTTCATTTTCAGATTTTTCATCATTGGTATATAGGAATGCAAGAGATTTCTGTGCATTAATTTTGTATCCTGCTACTTTACCAAATTCATCAATTAGCTCTAGTTGATTTCTGGTAGCACCTTTAGTATTCTCTATGTATAGTATCATATGATCTGCAAACAGTGACAGCTTTACTTCTTCTTTTCCAGTTTGGATTCCTTTTATTTCTTGTTCTTCTCTGATTGTGGTGGCTAAAACTTCCAAAACTATGCTGAATAACAGTGGTGAGACTGGGCAACCTTGTCTTTTCCCAGAGCTTAGTGAAAATGATTTCAATTTTTCACCATTGAGAATGATGTTTTCTGTGAGTTTGTCATATATGGCCTTTATTATGTTGAGGAAAGTTCCCTCTATGCCTACTTTCTGGAGGGATTTTATCATAAATTGGTGTTGAATTTTGTCAAAAGCTTTCTCTGCATCTATTGAGATGATCATATTTTTTTCTCCTTCAGTTTGTTAATATGGTGTATCACATTGATTTATTTGTGTTTATTGAAGAATCCTTGCATTCCTGGGTTAAACCCCACTTGATCATAATGTATGATCCTTTTATTGTGCTGTTTGATTCTGTTTGCTAGTATTTTGCTGAGGATTTTTGCATCTCTGTTCATCAGTGGTATTGGCCTGTAGTTTTCTTTCCTTGTGAAATCTTTGTCTGGTTTTGTTATCAGAGTGATGGTGGCCATGGAGAATGAGTTTGGGAGTGTTCCTCCCTCTGCTATACTTTAGAAGAGCTTGAGAAGGATAGGTGTTAGCTCTTCAATAAATGTTTGGTAGAATTCTCTTGTGAAGCCTTCTGGTCTGGGGCTTTTATTTGTTGGGAGATTTTTAATCACAGTCTCAACTTCAGTGCTTGTGTTTGTCTGTTTATATTTTATATTTCTTGCTGGTTCAGTCTCAGCAGGTTGTGCATTTCTAAGAATTTGTCCATTTCTTCCAGGCTGTCTATTTTATTGACATATAGTTGCTTGTAGTAATCTCTCATGATCCTTTGTATTTCTGCAGCGTCAGTTGTTATTTCTTCTTCATTTCTAATTCTATTGATTTGATTCTTCTCCCTTTCTTTCTTGATGAATCTGGCTAATGGTTTATCAATTTTGTTTATCTTATCAAAGAACCAGCTTTTAATTTTATTGATCTTTGTTATTGGTTCCTTCATTGCTTTTTCATTTATTTCTATTCTGGTCTTTATTATTTCTTTCCTCCTGCTAACTTTTGGGTTATTTTTTTTTCTTCCTTCTCTAATTGCTTTAGGTGTAATGTTAGGTTGTTTACTTGAGATGTTTCTTGTTTCTTAAGGTAGGATTGTATTGCTATAATCTGCCCTCTTAGAAATGCTTTTTCTGCATCCCATAGATTTTGGGTTGTTGTGTTTTCATTGTCATTTGTTTCTAGATATTTTTTTTATTTCCTCTTTGATTTCTTCAGTGATCTCTTTGTTATTAAGTAGTGTGCTGTTTAGCCTCCATGTGTTTGTATTTCTTATAGGTTTTTTCCTGTAATTTATATCTAGTCTCATAGCATTGTGGTCAGAAAAGATACTTGATATGATTTCAATTTTCTTATATTTACCAAGGCTTGACTTGTGCCCCAAGATATGATCTATCCTGGAGAATGTCCCATGAGCACTTGAGAAGAATGTGTTTTCTATTTTTTTGGATGGAATGTCTTATAAATATCAGTTAACTCCATCTTGTTTAATGTATCATTTAAAGCTTCTGTTTCCTTTCTTATTTTCATTTAGGATGATCGCTCTATTGGTGAAAGTGAGATGTTAAAGTCCTCTACTATGATTGTGTTACTGTCGATTTCCCCTTTGATGGCTGTTAGTATTTGCCTTATGTATTGAGGTGCTGCTTTGTTGTGTGCATAAATATTTACAATTGTTATGTCTTCTTCTTGGATTGATCCCTTGATCATTATGTAGTGTCCGTCTTTTTCTGTTCTAATAGCCTTTGTTTTAAAGTCTATTTTGTCTAGTATGAGAATGGCTACTCCACCTTTCTTTTGATTTCCATTTGCATGGAATAACTTTTTCCATCTCCTCACTTTCAGTCTGTATGTGTCCCTAAGTCTGAAGTGGGTCTCTTGTAGACAGCATACATATGGGTCTTGTTTTTGTATCCATTCAGCCAATCTATGTCTTTTGGTTGGAGCATTTAATCCATTTATATTTAAAGTAATTATTGTTATGTATGCTCCTATTACCATTTTATTAATTGTTTTTGGCTTATTATTGTAGGTCTTTTCCTTCTTTTGTATTTCCTGCCTAGAGAAGTTCCTTTAGCATTTGTTGTAAAGCTGGTTTGGTGGTGCTGAATTCTCTTAGCTTTTGCTTGTTTGTAAACTTTTAAATTTCTCTGTCAAATCTGAAAGAGATCCTTGCTGGGTAGAGTAATCTTGGTTGTAGGTTTTTCTCCTTCATCACTTTAAATATGTACTGTCATTCCCTTCTGGCTTTCAGTGTTTCTGCTGCAAGATCAGCTGTTAACTTTACGGGGACTCCCTTATGTGTTATTTTTCCCTTACTGCTTTTAATATTTTTTCTTTGTATTTAATTTTTGATAGTTTGATTAATATGTGTTTTGGCGTATTTCTCCTTGGATTTTTGCTGTATGGGACTCTCTGTGCTTCCTGGACTTTATTAAATATTTCCTTTCCCATATTAAGGAAGTGTTTGACTATAATCTCTTCAAATGTTTTCTCAGTCCCTTTGTTTTCCTCTTCTTCTTCTGAGACCCCTATAATTCAAATGTTGTTGCACTTAATATTGTCTCAGAGGTCTCTGAGACTGTCCTCAATTTTTTCATTCTTTTTCTTTATTCTGCTTTGCAGGAGATATTTCCACTATTTTATCTTCCAAGTCACTTATCTGTTCTTCTTCCTCAGTTATTCTTCTAATGATCCCTTCTAGACAATATTTAATTTCATTTGTTGTGTTTTTCATCACTGTTTGTTTGCTCTTTAGTTCTTCTAGTTCCTTGTTAAATATTTCTTGTATTTTCTCCATTCTGTTTCTAAGATTTTCGATCATCTTTACTATCATTATTCTGAATTCTTTTTCATGTAGAATGCCTATTTCCTCTTCATTTTTCAGGTCTGGTGGGTTTTTGCCTTGCTCCTTCATATTCTGTGTTTCTCTATCTTCTCATTTTGCTTAACTTTCTGTTTGGGGTCTCCTTTTCACAGGCTGCAGGTTCATAGTTCCCATTGATTTTGGTGTCCATCCACAGTGGCTAATGTTGTTTCAGTGGGTTGTGTAGGCTTACTGGTGGAGGGAACTAGTGCCTATGTTCTGGTGGATAAGCCTGGCTCTTGTCTTTCTGGTGGGCAGGTACACGTCTTGTGGTATATTTTGGGCTGTCTGGCCTTTTTATGGTTTTAGGCAGCCTCTGTTCTAATGGATGGGTTTGTGTTCCTGTCTTGCTAGTTGTTTGGCATAGGTTGTCCAGCACTGCATCTTGCTTGTTGTTGAGTGGAGCTGGCAGTGAGGTGGAGATCTCTGGGAGATTTTCACCATTTGCTATTACATGGAACTGGAGGTCTCTTGTGGACCTGTGCCCTGAACTTGGCTCTCCCACCTCAGTGGCACAGCCCTGATGCCTGCATGGAGCACCAAGAGCCTGGCTCCCCGAGGCTCAGAATCAAAGGGAGGAAAAAAAGAAAGAAAGAAAGAAGAAGATAAAATAAAGTTATTAAAGTAAAAACTACAGAAAAATTATTAAGAAAAAAAAATTTTAAGTAAAAAAAAAAAATAAAATAAAGGACAGAGAGAACCCTAGAACAAATAGTAAAATCAAATCTATACAGACCAAATCACACACAAAAGCATACACATACACACTCACAAGAAGAGAGAAAGGGGAAATAATATATATATATATATATCATTGCTCCCAATGTCCACCTCCTCAATTTGGGATGATTCATTGTCTATTCAGGTATTCCACAGATGCAGGGTACATCAAGTTGATTGTGCAGTTTTAATCCACTGCTCCTTAGGCTGCTGGGAGAGATTTCCCTTTCTCTTCTTTGTAGGCACAGCTCCTGGGATTCAGTTTTGGATTTGAACCAACCTCTGCATTTTGGTTACCTGAGGACATCTGTTCTTTGCTCAGACAGGATGGGGTGAAAGGAGCAGCTGGTTCAGGGGCTCCGGCTCTCTCAAGCCGTGGGGAGGGAGGGGTACAGATGTGGGGCGACCTGCAGTGTCAGAGGCTGGCGTGACGTTGGACCAGCCTGAGGCGCACCGTGCATTCTGCCGGGGATGTTGTCTGTGGATCACGGGACGCTGGCTGTGGCATGCTGCACAGGCTCCCAGGAGGATAGGTGTGGATAGTGATCTGTGCTTCCACACAAGCTTCTTGTTGGCTGCAGCAGCAGCCTTAGCATCTCATGCCCCCCTCTGTGGTCCGTGCTAGTAGCTGCTGCTCACTTCCATCTCTGGACCTCCTTTAAGTGGCACTCTTAATCCCCTCTCCTCATGTACCCAAAACAAGGAGGCAAGAAAAGGAGTCTTGCCTCTTTGGCAGCTCCAAACTTTTTTGCAGACTCCCTTCCTGCTAGCTGTGGCACACTAGCCCCCTTCAAGCTGTGTTCAGGCAGCCAACAGCAATCTTTTCTTTGGGATCCGACTGAAGCCCAAGCCTCAGCTCCCATCCCCCACCCAACCCGGCGGGTGAGCAGACAAGCCACTCGGACTGGTGAGTGCAGGTCGGCATCGATCCTCTGTGAGGGAATCTCTCCACTTTGCCCTCCACACCCCTGTTGCTGTGCTCTTCTCCGTGGCTTCGAAGCTTCCCTCCTTAGCCACCTGCATTCTCCTCCTGCAAAGGGGTTTCCTAGCATGTGTAAACCTTTCCTCTTTCACAGCTCCCTCCCACTGATGCAGGTCCCATCCCTATTCTTTTGTCTCTGTTTTTTTCTTTTGCCCTACTCAGGTATGTGGGGAGTTTCTTGCCTTTTGGGATGTCTGAGGTCTTTTACCAGCATTCAGTAGGTGTTCTGTAGGAGTTGCTCCACATGTAGATGTATTTCTGATGTATTTGTGGGGAGGAAGTTGATCTCCATGTCTGACTTTTCCATCATCTTGAAGCTCTCTCTCCCCATGGTTGTTTATTTATTTATTTTTGATGTTGAGTTGCACGAGCTGTTTGTATACTTTGGAGATTAATTCTTTGTCAGTTGTTTCATTTGCAACATTTTCTCCCATTCTGAGGGTTTCCTTTTCATCTTATTTATGGTTTCCTTTGCTGTGCAAAAGCTTTTAAGTTTAATTAGATCCCATTTGTTTATTTTTGTTTTTATTTTTCTTACTCCAGGAGGTGGGTCAAAAAGCATTCTTGCTGTGATTTATGTCAAAACGTGTTCTGCCTATGTTTTCCTCTAAGAGTTTTATAGTGTCTGGTCTTACATTTAGGTCTTTATTCCATTTTGAGTTTATTTTTGTGTATGGTGCTAGGGAGTGTTCTAATTTCATTCTTTTACATGTAGCTGTCCAGTTTTCCCAGCACCACTTATTGAAGAGGCTGCCTTTTCTCCATTATATATTCTTACCTCATTTGTCATAGATTGATCGTCCATAGGTGCTACCATATGACCCAGCAATCCCACTACTGGACATTTACACAGAGAAAACCATAATTCAAAAGGACACATGCACCCTAATGTTCATTGCAGCAGTATTTAAAATAGCCAGGACATGGAAGAAACCTAAATGTCCATCAACAGAGGAATAGATATAGAAGATATGGTACATATATAGAATGGGATATTATCCAGGCATAAAAAGGAATAAAACCGGGTCATTTGCGGATAAGTGGATGGACTGACAGACTGTCATACAGAGTGAAGTAAGTCAGAAAGAGGAAAACAAATGTCGTATATTAGTGCATATATGTGGAATCTAGAAAAATGATATAGATAACATTATTTGCATAGCATAAATAGAGACAAAAACTTAGAGAACAAATGTATGGATACCAAGGGGGGCAGGTGTGGGTGGGATGAATTGGGAGATTGGGATTGACATATATACTCTACTGATATGATACTATGTATAAAATAGATAACTAATGAGAACCTACTATATAGCACAGAGAAATTTACTCAGTATTCTGTGGTGACCTAAATGAGAAGGAAATCCAAAAAAGAGGGGATATATGTATACATATAGGTGATTCACTTTGCTATACATTAGAAACTAATACAAAATTGTAAAGCAGCTATACTCCATTAATTTTTTTAAAAATTAAGCTAATTCTGAATATTAGTCTAATGCTTTAGTTAATTGTCCTTGCACATATAAGCTAAAGTCTACTTTTTTACAGAATGGACACTTGATTTCACTTTTGGTTATTTGAGGAATTACATGGTTGACATCAGAAAGAAAGGGCAGTTTATATGATATAAGTGTTTATAGGTATGACAGTGAATTTTCTTTGAGTTTATGCATTTAATTCAGGCAATTTTTAAGTAATGACAATGACTCCAACATATGTAGATATACCACAGGGCTAGACATTGCATAGAATATGGCAAGTCACAAGCTCTTATAAATAAAATATATTTAATTTCAACTGATACTAAGAACAATATATATGGATATAGATATAACTTTAAACAGCTTTATTAAGGTATAGTAAGCATACAGTAAACTCTATATATTTAAAGTATACAATTCAGTTTTGACATATCCATACATCTTTGAAACCATCACCATAATCAAGATAATGAATCCACATTCCTTCTCAATTTTCCTTTTGCCCCTTTGCAATTGCTCCCACTTGCCCATCCCAATCCACCTGTCCAAAAAAAAAAAACTCTGACTTGCTGTTTGTCACTATAGGTTATTATGCATTTTCTAGACTCATAAATTAAATGTTATGGTATATGCCTTCTTTTTTTTGGTTTGACTTTTTCACTCAACATATTTATTTTGAGAGTCACCCATGTTGTGCATTTTAATAGTTCCTTCCTATTCATTGTTGAGTAATTTTCCATTATATGAATATTTTGCAAATTGTTTCTCATTCCTCTGTTTATAAGTATTTGGGTTGTTTCCAGTTTTTGGTTATTGCAAATAGAGTTCATATTTGTGTATAAGAGTTGAACAGAGTAAACAACAATGAGTGTTATCAGTTATCAGTACTAGTAGATTTTTGGTGGAGGAAATTCCAATCAATTTTCTATATAGAAGTTTACATCATCTTACAATAAAGACAATCTTAATTCTTCCTTTAAAAGTTGGAATTCTACTTCTTTTCATTGCCTGATTGCACTGACTAGAGCTTCCAATACAATGTTGAACAGAACTGTGAGAGCACACATTACTGTCTTGATTCTGATCATGGGGTAAAACAATCAGAATTTTACCATTAAGTATGATGTTAGCTGTAGGTTTTCACAGATATCTTTTATCAGGTTGAAGGAGTTCCCTTGTGTTACTAATTTGCTGAGATTTTTATAAGAAGTGGATACTGAACTTTTTCAAATGATTTATCTACATAAATTGAGATGATTGTGACCTTCTTTTTCTTTAGATTGCTAGTGTTGTGAACTGCCTTGATGATTTTCAAACATAAACCCACTCTACGTTTCTGGAATAAATCCCACTTTGTCATTTATATATTATCTTTTTAATATTTTGTTGCTTTGATTTTGCAAAATACATTTATTTCATACAACTATTGAATAACTATATGGTTTGGATATAATGATGAGAATTTATTAAGCACATAAACTCTTTAACCAAATTACCTTGGTTAAAATCCCAGTCTTGGGGATGGGGTCAAGATGGTGGAGTAGGAGGATGTCGAGTTTGCATCTTCTCACAACTAGGGCACTTATCAGGCACTAGTGGGGGACCTTCAACACCTAAGGGGATGGGTGGAATCCCTGCCTGACCAGAAAGGATATCGGTGGAGGGGGGAGGGGGTATAAAAAGTGGAGGTGGGATGGGACCAATGTCCTGGAAGGGCAGCTGGGGAAGGGGCGGGGTTCACATGTACAGAGGGCCCCACTCATGGTGAGGGGATCAGCAGGAAAGGGGAGAGGCTTTCAGGGGTTCAGGGATTGGAGGGGAATGTGACCAGCATCTCTCCTGCCTGCCTGAGCCCTGGTGAACCTGCTGGGGTCCTGGGCCTGAAACTCTGCCCTCCAGGGCCCCTTCCAGCCATGCAGATCCTGAGCCTAAGTCCCCCAACCACAACCCAACCCCACTACCAGGGCCTTTTCCACCTTCTTCTTTTTTCTTTTTATTTCTATTGTGATTCTGTTTTGCTTTGTTGTTGTTTCATTTTAATTTTTCTAATATATATTTTATTTCTCTACTTTTATTTTATTTTTTATTCTTTCTTATTGTTCTGCTCCTTTTTGTTTGTTGTCTTTTTTTTTTTTTTTTTACCATTGCACTTGGCTTGTGGGATATTGGCTCCCAGGGCAAGGGTCAGGTATGAGCTCCAATTGTGTGAGCATTGAGTCCAAACCACTGGACTAGCAGAAAACCTCAGACTCCAGAGGATATTAATTGGTGTGAACTCTCCCAGAGGTCCTCACCTTGGCACTAAGGCCCAGCTGTATCCAACTGCCTGCAAACTCCAGTGATGGATGCCTCAGGCCAAACAACAAGTAAGACAGGAACACAGCCTTACTCATCAAAAAAATAAGATGACAAAAAATAATTGTCACAGATAAATGAGCAAGGTAAAAACCTACAAGATGAAATAAATGAAGAGGAAATAGGCAAACTACCTGAAAAATAATTTAGAGTAATGTTAATAAAGATGATCCAAAATCTCAGAAATAGAATGGAAAGGATCAAGAAATTACAAGAAATGCATAACAAGGACCTAGAAGAACTACAGAACAAGCCGAGATGAACAACACAACTGAAATGAAAAATACACTAGAAAAAATCAATAGAAGAATAAGTGAAACAAGAATGGATAAGTTAGCTGGAAGATAGAATGGTCAAAATAACAGCCAAGGAGCAGAATAAAGAAAAAAGAATAAAAAAAAAAATGAAGACAGTCTCAGAGACTTCTGGGGTAACATTGAAAGCACCTACATTTGAATTCTAGGGGTCCTAGAAGAAGAAAAGAAAGAGAAATTGTCAGAAAAAATATATGAAGATATTAGAGTTGGAACCTCTCTAACATGGAATAGGAAATATCTACCCAAGTCCAGGAAGTGCAGAGAGTCTCATACAGGATAAACTAAAGGAAAGGGCTTCCCTGGTGGCGCAGGGGTTGAAAGTCTGTCTCCCGATGCAGGGGGCACGGGTTTGTGCCCCGGTCTGGGAAGATCCCACATGCCATGGAGTGGCTGGGCCCGTGAGCCATGGCCGCTTAGCCTGTGCATCCAGAGCCTGTGCTCTGCAACGGGAGAGGTCACAACAGTGAGAGGCCCACATACTGCAAAAAAAAA
Organism: Neophocaena asiaeorientalis asiaeorientalis; assembly: GCF_003031525.2. NCBI lineage: Eukaryota > Metazoa > Chordata > Mammalia > Artiodactyla > Phocoenidae > Neophocaena > Neophocaena asiaeorientalis. The sequence continues at coordinate 365,873 of NW_020172675.1, read as the reverse complement.
AAAAAAAACAAACCCAAAGGAATCCCAATAAGGCTATCAGCTGATTTCTCAGCAGAAACCCTGCAGGCTAGAAGGGATTGGCAGGATATATTTAAAGTGATGAATGGGAAAAATCTGCAAGAAAGCTTATTCTACCCAGCAAGGATCCCATTCAGATTCAACTGAGAAATCAAAATCTTTACAGGCAAACAAAATCTAAGAGAATACACCACCATGAATCCAGTTTTAAAACAAATGCTAAAGGAACTTCTTTAGGTGAGAAACACAAGAGAAGAAAATGACACACAAAATCAAACCCAAAAAATTAAGAAAATGGTAGTAGGAACATACATATTGATAATTACCTTGAATGTAAATGGATTAAATGCTCTAACCAAAAGACACACTCTGGCTCAATGGACACAAAACCAAGATCTGTGTATATGCTGTCTACAAGAGACCCACTTCAGATTTAGGGACACATATAGAATGAAAGTGATGGTATGGAAAAGATATTCCATTTAATTGGAAATCAAATGAAAGCTGGAGTAGCAAGACTCATATCAGATAAAATAGACTTTAAAATAAAGACTGTTACAAGAGACAAGGAAGGATACTACATCATGATTAAGGGATCAATCCAAGAAGAAGATGTAAAAATTATAAATATTTCTACACCCAACATAGGAGAAACTCAATACATAGGGCAATTCAAACAGCCAAAAAAGGGGAAATTGACAGTAACAGGATAATAGTGGGGGATTTAACACTCCACTTACACCAATGGACAGATAATCCAGACAGAAAATAAATAAGGATATGCAAGTTTAAATGACACAGTAGACCAGATAGACTTAGTTGACATTTATAGGACATCCCACCCCAAAGTGACAGAATACACTTTCTTCTCAAGTGCACACAAAACATTCTCCAGGATATATCACATCTTGCAACACAAATCAAGCCTCAGTAAATTTAAGAAACATGAAATAGTATCAAGCATCTTTTCTGACCACAATGTTACAAGATTAGTAATCAGTTACAAGAAAAAAACTATAAAAAATACAAACACACAGAGGATAAACAATTTGACATTAAATAACAAATAGATCACTGAAGAAATCAAAGATGAGATTTAAAAAATACATAGAAAAAGATGACAATGAAAACAGGACAACCCAAAACCTGTGAGATGCAGAAAAAGCAGTTCTAAGAGGAAAGTGTATAGCAATTCAGTCTCACCTCACAAAACAAGAAAAACCTCAAGTAAACAACCTAAACTTATACCTAAAGCAACTAGAGAAAGAAGAAGAAACAAAACCCAAAGTTAGTAGAAGAAAGAAATCATAAAGATCAGAGCAGAAATAAATGAAATAAAAATGAAGAAAACAATAGCAAAGATCAATAAAACTAAATTTTGGTCCTTTGAGAAGATAAACAAAATTGATAAAGCTTTAGCAAGACTAATTAAGATAAAAAGGGAGAAGACTCAAATCACCAGAAGCAGAAACAAAAAAAGGAGAAGTAACATCTGACACAACAGAAATACAAAGGATCATGAGTAACTACTACAAGAAACTATATGCCAATAAAGTTGACAACCTGGAAGAAATGGACAAATTCTTAGGAAGGTAAAACCTTCCAAGACTGAACCAGGAAGAAATAGAAAATATGAATAGAATAATCACAAGTACTGAAATTGAAACTGTGATTTAAAAGCTTCCAACAAATAAAAGTCCAGGACCAGATTGCTTCACAGATGAATTCTATCAAACATTTAGAGAAGAGCTAACACCTATCCTTCTCAAACTCTTCAAAAAAATTAAAGAGGGAGGAACACCACCAAACTCATTCTACGAGACCAACAGTACCCTGATACCAAAACCAGAAAAATATATTAAAAAAGAGAAAATTACAGACCAATATCACTGATGAATATAGATGCGAAAATCCTCAACAAAATACTAGCAAACATAATCCAACAATACATTAAAAGGATAATACACCATGATCAAGTGGGATTTATCCCAGGGAGGCAAGGATTCTTCAATATATGCAAATAAATCAATGTGATACACCATATTAACAAATTAAAGGAAAAAAAGCATATGATCATCTCAATAGATGCAGAGACGTCTTTTGCCAAAATTCAACATATATTTATGATAAAAACTCTCCAGAAAGTGGACATAGAGGGAACCTACCTCAATATAATAAAGGCTGAATATGACAAAACCACAGCAAACATCTTTCTCAATGGTTAAAAACTTTAAGCATTTCCTCTAAGATCAGAAAAAAAACAAGTATGCCCACTCTCACCAATACTATTCAACATAGTTTGAATAGGAAGTCCCAGTCATGGCAATCAAAGAAGGAAAAGAAATAAAATAAATCCAAATTAGTAAAGAAGTAAAACCATCACTGTTTGCAGATGACATGATACTATACATAGAAAATCCTAAAGATGCTACCAGAAAACAACTAGAGCTAATTAATGAATTTAGTAAAGTTGTAGGATACAAAATTAATGCACAGAAATCTCTTGCATTCCTATACACTAACAAACAAAGGTCAGAAAGAGAAATTAAGAAAACAGTCCCATTTACCACTGCAACAAAAAGAATAAAATACCTAAGAATAAACCTACCTAAGGAGGCAAAAGACCTGTAGGCAGAAAACCATAAAACACTGATGAAAGAAATCAAAGAGTACACAAACAGATGGAGAGATGTACTGTGTTCTTGGATTGGAAGAAACAATATTGTGAAAATGACTATACTATCCAAAGCAATCTACAGATTCAATGCAATCCATATCAAATTACCAATGACAGTTTTCACAGGTTAGAACAAAAAGTTTGCAATTTGTATGGAAACAAAAAGACCCCAAATAGCCAAAGCAATTCTGAGAAAGAAAAACAGAGCTGGAAGAATCAGGCTCCTTGACTTCAGATTACACTACAAAGCTACAGTAATCAAGGCAGTGTAGTACTGGCACAAAAACAGAAATATAGATCAATGGTACAGGATAGAAAGTCCAGAGATAAACACACGCACCTATGGTCACTTAATCTATAACAAAGGAGGCAAGAATATACAATGGAGAAAACACTATCTCTTCAATAAGTGCAGGTGTGAAAACTGGGCAACTACATGTAATAAAATGAAATTAGAATACTACCTAACACCATACACAAAAATATTCTCAAAATGAATTGAAGACCTAAATGTAAGGCCAGACCCTGTAAAACTCTTAGAGGATAACAGGAAAAACACTCTTTGACATAAATCACAGCAGGATATTTTTTGACTCACCTCCTGGAATAAGGAAAATAAAAACAGAAATAAACAAATGGGACCCAATTAAATGTAAAATCTTTTGCACAACAAAGGAAACTGCAAACAAGACAAAAAGACAATCCTCAGAATGGGAGAAAATATTTGCCAGTGAAGCAACTGACAAAGGATTAATCTCCAAAATATATAAACAGTTCATGCAGCTCAATATCAAAAAAACAAACAACCCAATCCTAAAATGGGCAAAAGACCTAAATAGACATTTCTCCAAAGAAGACATGCAGAGGACCAACAAACCATGAAAAGATGCTCAACATCACTAATTATTATAGAAATGCAAATTAAAACTACAATGAGGTATCACCTCACACCGGTCAGAATGGCCATCATCAAAAATTCTACAAAAAATTAATGCTGGAGAGGGTGTAGAGAAAAGGGAACCCTCCTGCAGTGTTGATGAGAATGTAAATTGATACAGCCACTATGGAGAACAGTATGGAGGTTCCTTAAAAAACTGAAAATAGAACTACCATATGACCCAGCAATCCCACTTCTGGGCATATGCCCTAGGAAAGCCATAATTCAAAAAGATATATGTACCCAATGTTCATTGCAACACTATTTACTATAGCCAGGACATGGAAACTACCTAAATGTCCATTGAGAGATGAACAGATAAAGAAGATGTGGTAATATATATGATGGAATATTGCTCAGCCATACAAAGGAATGAAACTGGATCATTTGTAGAGATGTGGATGGAGGTATAGTCTGTCATACAGAGTGAAGTAAGTCAGAAAGAAAAAAAACTATCGTATATTAATGCATATATATGGAATCTAGAAAAATGCTACAGGTAAAACTTTCTGCAGGGCAGGAATAGAGACACAGACATAGAGAATGGATGGGTGGACCCAGAGGGGAAAGGGGAAGGGAGGATGAATAGGGAGATTAGGATTGACATATATACATTAATACATACATACAGATATACATGTGTAAAATATATAGCTAGTGGGAACTTGCTTTATAGCCCAGGGAGCTCAGCTCAGTGCTCTGTGATGACCTAGGTGGGTGGGGGTGGGAGGGAGGTCCAAAATGGAGGGGATATATGTATATGTATTGAATTTGTTGTACAGAGAAAACTAACACAACATTGTAAAAAAAATTATACTCTAAAAAAAAAAATCCCAGTCTTGGTTAAGCTCCTTAAGATTTTGTGCCTCAGTTTACTTACTGTAAAATATCAATAAGAGTAACAACCTAGCTCTCTCACAGCCTGTTGATAGGACAAAATAAGGTAATGCAATTGGGAGTGTAATGCAATGCCTGGTATATAACACCTGCCAGACATGGTCAGATAGTAATGTATTTTGAGGTACTGTGGTTAAGTCCAGACCAGTAATGTGTGGTAGGTTGTCAGTGGTGGGAGAAGATGAAGGAAAATGATTTTGGAATAATTATGACAGGGATTGAGCCAGCTGGAGACATTGCTAAGAACTAGTGAGAGAAGGTAAGAGCCACCTCTTGGGGAGATGGCATGCTGCCATCTCATTAGAGACTGCAAAAGGGAAATGTTCTGAACTAATTCTGGAGGTGAGGAGCTGAGTATCCTTAGAGTATATTTATTTATCTAGGAATATATAAAGGGACTTTTATGCAAGAGATATCTAAGGGTCACCTGAAAATAAGAGGCAGTTGGTTAATACCAAGGTCAAAATCCAATTCCAACCTTCCATCTAGTCGCTTAGGACCTGATCTTTAATGATGTTCAAATAGTTTTGTTCCATGGATTCCTTTGTCAGTGTGGTAAAGCTATAGAGCCCTTCTCAGAGTAATATTTTTAAAACCATGAATAAAGTACACAGGATTAAAACTAAAACCATAATTTTGTGAAATACTCTTCTAAACACAGGCTTCTCTGTAGGGTGAGGTGGTGTGTCTATGTATCCCAGGTGAAGAACCTGTGGGAATAATGAATGAGACGGAGACTGAGAAAGATAAAAGAAATATCTTATTTCTTAAGTCTGTTATTGTTGAGTGAAATTTATATCTCTTCCTTTGATTCTTTATTCATATGTCACCTTTCTGTGGGTCCTTATCTGGGCCACTCTTTCTAAAAATGCATTCTGACTTTATACTGCCAACACTCCCTAGCCCACTTCTCTGATTTTGTTTTCTCTTTAGCACTCACCATTATCTAAACCCATGTTCAGCAATCATGCCCATAGGTCAAATTCTGACCGCCTTCTGTTTTTGTATGATCCATGAGCTGAGAAGAGTTTTTACATATTAAATGTTTTTTTAAATCAAAACAAGACTATTTTATAATATGAGAAATTTTTATTAAATTCAAATTTTACCATTCATAAGTCAAGTTTTGTTGGAACACACTCATTTTCATTTATATATTGTCTTAGCTGTTTTGTAATACAAGGGCAAAATTGAATAGTTGTACTCTCTGGCCCTTTGCAGTTTGATGACCTCTTAGTTAAAATATTACATTTTAGTTTTTTTCATATATACTATTTTACCTACTATATTTTTATTGTTCATTCCTTTCCACTAAGCTCATAAATCCTTGGCTGGTCGGAATTTTTGTCTGTTTTGTTCCCTAGTTTATTCCTGAAACCTAGAAACAGTGTGTGGCACATAGCACTTACTAAACATTTGCTGATTGAATGAATATCAGGCACATTAATAATATGATATGGAGCAGTTCAGATAAAACAAGTGCTATCAGGAAGGGATGAATCAACATGTGAGATTTTAAAAACTGCCTTAGTCAAGGATCTTGATGGATGAGTATGCCTCCGATAGGTAGAGAGAACTGGGCATAACGAAAAGTGCCCAGAAATGAGAAGAAGCTCATTTTGCGAACGTGGTCATTAGCATGGCTCATTCAGGGAATAATGAGAAATAATCCTAGAGAAAATAGTTAAAGGTTTACAATGGGAAAGAAAGAGGAATACTGCTGGAAAATGTAAAAGTGAGGCCAGGTTATGTAGAGCTTCCAGGATGAGAAGTTTGGTTTGAGACAAATATGTGAATGTCTGGACTCTGAGGTGTTTACAAACCTTGGAAAGAAATGGAGGAGGGAAAGGTTACAACTCAACCAAGAAGATGTCAATTTGCCCTGTAGTTAACTTGTGATTTGGGGCACTTCCAAACAAAAGCAGCAAATCAAAAGATCACATCCTTTTTATTTTCTTCTCTTCACTTTAAGAATACCAATTACAAGTGATTGAAAGAAAATATTTTTATGGTATTTCCACAGACCTGATTATGCTCCAAGTTCGGAGACAATCTCCAGGGCTCCAGCTGGGACACATTTATAGGATATTGAGTTTGGATTTTATGTCTTGTTTTGTCACTATGTGGAGGTTACTTTGATGTTTATTATACTGCTGGATTGATACAAATCACAGTAAGATAAACACAATCAACATCTTTTACTAGTTGTTCAAATTGTGACTTGCACTCAGTAGGAGACAATGGTAATTTCTGGTATATTAGAAATTTGATGCAACCTTCAGCTTGACTCCTAAAATATTAAACGGAATTTTTTACACTTTTAACCTACTTAAACTTTCAGTATTTGATTTAATATGCACTTGCTGATACCCACTATTACCAGGTAGAAGAAATTTAATAAATGACATGAAGTGTATGAATTAATGGACTCAACCAAATTCACAAAAGGTATTTAAAAACACGAGACTCGTTATAGAATAGAATTATGTGATTATGAAATGGAGCTTGATAATACAACTTAATGTTAATTTCCAACTATATTTTTATAGTTCTAAAGCATACATTTTCAACAGTGATGTATCACCTTCCAAGGGTTTGAGATTTATTCTTGGGGAGTGGAAAACATCTTAGTTATTACAACGGCTTGTGGCCCTCCAAATTGCCCAGAGTATAACAACATATATGCTGCATATCTCTGGTATTAAAATTTCATGATGGAGGAACTATTAAGAAAAAACTTATAGAAAGATCCTTTAGGTGAGGGAAAATTATCAAAAAAGAAATAAACCAAAACAGGTTGAGAAATACTGTGTTAAAGTGCTTGCCTTCCTTTTGCCAGTGATCTTGATATCCTGACAACTCAATTCATGAACTGTGTTATGTGTATCTGTGGTGTGTGTGTGTGTGTGTGTGTGTGTGTGCATGTGTGCACAGTCCTGTTCTAACCAACTAAGGTATACACTTCCCAAGGGTAGAGGCTGAGCCTCCTATGTCTTATGACTTTGTGAAAAGTTATAATTTTTAAGTCTTAGATATCTAGATATTTTGACTGATTAATGATAAACCATAGGTTTGTTTTTATTGATCACCCATTCTTCTTTTTACCTTTTTATCAACTTCTTTGTAGATTTTCTAATAACCTGTAAACCAAAAGAATTTTTAATTAAAAATCACCTCATCACCTAGGGGCAAGAGAGGAATGAAGACACAGACCTACTACAGAATGGACTTGAGGATATGGAGAGGGGGAAGTGTAAGCTGTGACAAGGTGAGAGAGTGGCATGGACATATATATACTACCAAACGTAAAATAGATAGCTAGTGGGAAGCAGCTGCATAGCACAGGGAGATCAGCTCGGTGTTTTGTGACCACCTAGAGGGGTGGGATAGGGAGGGTGGGAGAGAGGGAGATGCAAGAGGGAAGAGATATGGGAACATATGTATAACTGATTCATTTTGTTATAAAGCAGAAATTAACACACCATTGTAAAGCAATTATACTCCAATAAAGATGTTAAAAAATAATCACCTCATCACAAACCCTAATGTCAGGTAAGGAATTCCTTTATAACATGAATAAATGCACACTATTTTATTTATTTATGTATTTATTTATTTATTTGCTTATAAACAACAGAAATTTATTTCTCACACTTCTGGGGCCTTGAAACACAAGGTCACGCTGCTAGCACGGTTGGGTTCTGGTGAAAGCCCTCTTTTTTGTTGCAGACAGCTCACTTCTCGCTTTATCCTCATGAGGCAGAAAGCATAGAGAGCCACATTATTTCATTTTATTTGTATGTTTATATCTTCACTAATTGAGTTTTCTTAGATATGCTTCAATAAATGTGTCATCTAATTGCCTGAACTAGCTTTTGATTTTAACACAATTGACACAAGTGTTAAGAAAATATTACCTCTGTGAAGAAATGACTTAATAAATATTAACAGAATTTATCATTATACTTTCCTTATTAATGACAGGGATAACTTCAGTTGGACCCTTTGAATTTTGGACTGCATTGTAAGGTGGTATAATGTAGCCAGACTTAGGTTTGAAATTATGGTCTAGACATGACTATATTTCTAACCTGTGGCAAGCTATTTAAACATTCTAAGCATCCTTTTTTTGTCTGTAAAATGTGTATTATAATATTGTCTACCTTACAGAGTTGTTGTGAGAATTAAATGAGCACAATTACAAAACTGTTAATGTAGAGGCTAACACATAATAAAAGAATAGTAAATAGTAATTATAATAGCATATAAGTAGTAGTATAGTAGTGATAATCATAGTAATGGTAGTTTGTTAGATTTGTGATCATGTTATCTACATGTTCAAGTTCCCTTGTAAAATTATTATTTCAGAAACCCAACACAGTGACAGTAAAGATGATAAAATTCTAGGGCATTTTCAGCCTGAGATTTGATCCGTGTCTTTTAGAAAATTGGTATTTATGGGGAGCAAATGCAATCAGAATGAGGCAACTCAACTAACAGAAATAGGGAGAAATTTAGAAGAAAGAGGTCATGATAGGAATAAATTACAGGCTACATGAGACAAAAAAGAGAAGAGGTGAAAATAGAGAAAACTGTCATTTTAAGGGAATATTCCTAATTTAAAATTCAAAAATGGAAATGTTTCCATTTGAGATAAGATCCAATTATGGCTGTGCTCATGGATTAGAGTTGAAGCTCTAACCTGAGGGTGCTGAGAAGCAGTTATATCCGTTTATTAAATGGATCATCAACATGTCTGTTGATATGAAGGAGAAACATGGCAGTGGATGGGGTAAGAAAGAAAACAATTGGGCTAGTTCTTGAAATCCTCAAGGAAGACAAGAGTGTGTCATGAGGACCAAGTGACAAGGGATTTGAGAGTATGTAATAAGCAAATTTTACTAGGTTAAGTTAATGTTTGTAAAGAATTTACAGTAGTGCATGACACCTATTGAACACTAAATGAGTGTATTAAATGTAATTAAATATATTTACATAAATGGTGCAGCTACACAACCATTGAAAGGATGATCATGATGGTTATGGTGGAAATAAAACCCTGATGACTGTCCATTACATGTTCATGGCAGGGTTAAATTGGGGGCTACTTACCTGAAACTGACCAGCCAACCTAAAAGAAGTTGGCAGCTCAAATCTCTTCCACTCAATTGGACTGGGCAGTTAGTTAATCTGTCGTGTAACCTCTGGCTTAACTGTTAATGTTTATAGTAAAAAATTATAGTCAGACTCTTACATGTGCTCAGAAAATAGGAAATTAACTATAAACACACCATTGAATGAAGGAAGTGTTGAATGTCCACAGTTTCTGTTAAGGCATCATTGAAGTAATTTCCCTACCATTAATGGAACATTTCTATAGAACTCATCTAAAATTGCTCAGTGAATCTGCAGAGAGTTTCTGCTTCATTAACCATTTACATGGTGACCTCAATAGAAAGGTTTTAGTCTGATGAGAGGTTTCTCTCACAAGTCTTAGGCACCAATTGTAGTAGAGTCATCCGATTTTTCATGATACATTGAGAAATGAGAAATATTGCATTAGCATTCTTAATCTTACCATGTTAAGCACTGAAATGCCCCTTGTTGTGTTAACCTCTAAATAGTCTGCATAATGCCACATTATAAGTTCCATCCCCAAATTTGTCAGTTTCTATTCACTTGGAATGAAAGATACATACGCATCTGTGTCTCCTGCTCATATTTTAAGGCTCTAAAATCCTAGATTTGAAAGAGGGCACCGTACCTGTTCCATTCATTTTTTTTAATGACGTTAATATTTGCATCATATATCATAATGTCAAGGAAACCCATGTATTCCAATTTCAATAGGCATATTTTGAGAAAACACGTAACTTTTCAATAAACAAAATGTTAAGGAAATAATTGTTTACTACACAATATTTGCAACAGAATCTCTATTATAATAACAATTGGATAGGTGGAAACATTCAGTGGGCAGATCAAAGAAAGGCATAATAATGCTATTTGACTTTTGCATAATATAATAACTAAATTCTAAATATACATTTTGTATATTTAGAATTTTGTATATTTAAAATTTTGTAATAAGCCACTGATGCATGCAGATCAACATGGATTTTAAAAGGAAGATAAAACAGGAGAGTTGCTGTAACTGTGTCTTGGTCCCAAAATAATTGGAAACTCTGTTACAGTGTATAAATAACTCTACAGTTGGGACCTCAGTTTCTACATTTCTAAAATGAGGGAAATGTGTAATGTACTCTTCAAGAACTCAGCTCTAGAATTCTGCTATACTATGTGATATTGGTTACTATTTCCATCTATAAAGTTATGGAACTGAATATCATGAGTTCTAAAGTTTTACTACAAATTTATATTTTAGTGCTTTTCCATATTTATTTATTAACTCACTCTCATTCTTAGCCAACAGAGATTTAACTTGTTTGTTTCAATTATTCTTGAGAATTTTCCTCTGATGTTGCTTTTGATATTCTTTCTTTCCCAGATATATTTTACTCAATATTTGGATTCATATTTCTAAAATATTATTAACCAGATTAATTTAAACTTCATGATATTTACACAATAAAATAATCTCTATCTAAAAATGTTATAGTTCATGTTGTATTTTATCACATATCTTTGTTATATCCTTTGTTGGCTCTTGGCACCTATATCAATTTCTCTCTTATCCATAGTCCTGCAAATCATTATGGCTTAAATACTGTTTTCAGTTGTTACTCACTCATAAAATACCCATTGAAGGAAGGCTTATATTCCCTTTTATTACCTCCAGTGATGAGCACATAGCTGGTATGCAGTAGTTTTGTCATGCTTAAACATTCTTCCTCACAGCACTAGGATCTGGGTTTTGAGACTTCCAGGGATGAATGGATTGTGCTGATTCCAATATGTATCCTCTTCTCTGAGCCTCTTTGAACCAAAGGCAGTGGATTTTCAAGATGGATTCAATATTTTTCAGTTTAGAAATAACTTCAGCTGAAAATTGTATTGAATTTATCTGTGGTGTAATGTAAAGGACGCAGAGTCAGAATATTTGACTTTGTGAGGCTCAGTCTCCTCACCAGGCTAAAGGGAATAAAAATGTCTTCTCAATTGATGTTACTGGCTTTCCAAGGGAATCAGGTGAGGAGGGGGCTAGATAAGAAAGCATTCAAATATTTCAGTGTTGTGAGATAAAAGGGACTAACTTTATTAGCAGGGATATAAGTAGTAGTAACAGTAACAGTAGTAGTAGTAATTATACTATCATTAATTAAGAATCTGGTCCACATAGGGATGGAGGATATTTTCAGAACTACCTCACATAGCCAAAATTTTCACAATTAAGTATATTTATATTTGTGTGTGTCCATATATATTTGTTGTGTGTGTTTGCATACACATATATGTATTTTATATTAAGGGTGTATTTCTATCCTTCAGCCATGGCTCCCGTTCTTCATGACTCAAAGTTTTATCTTTTTTTTTTCATTACATGTAAGTTGAGTTGTCAAGGCTGGACAGAAGCATGGGGTCTTGATGTTTTCAATTGTAAGGAACTAAACACATTCAAAAAGACTCAAGTTGCTTATTTAAAGACTTCAGCAGATATCCTGTGGATAATCAAGTGTCACAAAGTATTTGGAAATAGTAAGTAGGAACAAAAGTCATTACTTCAGTCTCTCATTGAAGTACATTTACACTTCTGCTCATTTTCTCATTTCCTTTCTCACAGTCTCTCTGTTTTCTGAGAGTTGCTCATGGACTTGGTTTTCCCTGATGCCTAGTCACTCATCAACTTAATATGACTTTTCAGTTCAGAAGCCCAACATTATTTGATGGATTGATTCTTATGGTTTTTGTACTCTATTTCTTTGGAAAGGAAACATAATAGATACTTTGCAGGTTAAGATCCACCTATGGTTTCATCAGCTATGACCCATAGGTGGTACTCAGTTGGAAGAGTGGGGCAGAATTATGTTGCATGAAAGCTATCCCATTAAGGAGATGTAGATTCTTCCAAGGGAGACTTGGTAATGACTCAAGTGTTTGCATATCTTCACCATAATAAAAATCAATTGTTTTTGATATCATTCAAATGAAACCGACAATTCTGTATCTTAGTTAAAAGTAACTTCATGTTCACTTATGCATTAAATGTAAACTAAAAGTAAAGTATTTGAAATCAATTTATAAAAATTCTATCCATCCTTTGAGATATCAGAAAATGCATCCCTTAGTCATTATGGATGTCCAGATACTTTATTATTTGCTCCTTGCAGTGATCAAGTGAGTCCTTGGCTCTGATCTCTAGGTTACTGTTTAACCACATAAGTCTTGCCATTTCCTGAATTAACTTAATAATTATAGATCTTATGCTTGTGTTCTTTAGGTCATAGAACAAATCCTTTCTTTATATGAACCAAGACTGAACATGATGAGATAAGAGAAACCGTAAAATGTTGCGGGCAATTGATTTGTATTAAAGTGTCGTATTGTGAGTAATAATTTTCTTGCCTTTTGTTATATTGAATCTATATTTTTAAAGGGAAATACATTCATCTTACTCACAACTAGATTTGCTTTATTTTTCTCTGTAAAGGAGAGTACTTAAACTTTTTTGTCATGTTGGATTTTTTGAGATTAAACTTATGAACCCTCTTCCTAGAAAAATGTTTTTAAAAATGCTATACCATTTCAGGTGCTTCACTGAATCTCTAAAGCCTATCCATGGATTCCCCAAGGGTTCAGAGTTCATTCTAAAAATACACTATCATAATGGGAATGATTACAAAATTATTTTCCAACCGTGGTTTAAGAATCATATTTAGATAGGACATGGCAATTATTGATAGGTCCTTCTCCTGAATTTTCCAAGTTCATGAATATAAGAGTTTGAAAAACGCCAAAGACACTTATGCATCATTGTTTCTGATTTTACAAGTAAGCCAACCAAAATATTCAGCAATATAAATCTAACAGGGGTCAGGGAAACTCAGTGGTATTAAATCTTTTTTTCTTTAATATAAAGACTTTTTAATGTAAACATAATTCTACAAAGGAACCCAATATAAAAACCAACAAAAGTTAAACTGACTAGCTGAAATGTGATTTGATAGGGTCATATGTGAGTCCTACCTGTATGTCTTTATTCCCACCTGTTCATCTCAGCCTCTAATAGAGTTCTTTAGAACCCAAGGGTCTGAAACACATTAATGAGCCAATGGATAAAATGAAGGAAAGGTAAGGGTATTTTAAGTACAAGAAATAGTAGTCACAAATGTAGCAAGGACAGAGAAGTTGAATACTGCAGTAAATAATTGTATTGGGGGCAGATAGAGAACACATGATGGATTTTTTTAAAATAACAAACTCTTCCATTAAGGCTTTGTATTTCACATGAAATAATTTGAATATTATTCTGCAAGTATGAGGACTTGTGAATTTCAAGTAGGGGGATACTTTATTGTGATTTTCAAGTAAGGGAATACTTTAGTAAGATTTATGTTTCAGAAAGATCACTCTGAAAACTATACAAAAGATAAATTAGAGGAAGAGATTAACTGGAGACAAAAAGATAGGAGATAATTTAAGTAATCCAGGAGAGAATACATTAGAGCCAGAATTAAGAAAAGAGCACTAGGAGTGGAGGAAAGGTGACAGGTTCCAAAGATATTATGTAGATAGAAAAATTGACAGGACTTGGACCATTTGTAAATGGGTAGTAAGTGAAAGTAGGTAGTCACTATTTCCATCATACTGTTCTTGTGTGGTACAGGAAATAAAGAAAGTTGAAGTATGGAAGGGATAGATAATTTCAAATTTATCTTGTCCTGTCCTCTAGTTCTTTCATGTGCATAAAATATTATTTTCCACCTGGATGATGATTTCCCCAATTATGGTATGTGCTTTACGAAGAATTTTCTAAAGTCTGGGTGGAAAAGTGTTTATTCAATGTAGTTAAATCCATAGCAGCATCTATGTTAAGAAGAATGGTTACACCATGGCTAGACTGCAAGGATTTACTATGAGTGTTTGGCAATATCTATGAAAGAAAGAAATGCCCTGTGTATTGGGTAAATAGTTCAAATATATATATATATAATATA
>NW_020172675.1:330596-350890 GCF_003031525.2 Neophocaena asiaeorientalis asiaeorientalis | reverse complement strand
TATATATATATATATATATATATATATATAGCCTGCATGAAAGATTTGTTACAGTGCTTGTTTATCAATAGCAGGGCCAGGATTTACAAGTTTGGTTTATTAAAATAAGCTAGTGTGTTCTTTCATGAACTTATTTATTTTATTTATTGTGATAATATATATGTATTTCTCTTATCATGAAGGTGGGCAAGACAGAACAAAACAGACACAGTCCTTGTCCTTAAGCTTATGGCTGAGATGTTGAAATTAATGTGCAGGAAATAATCAGAGTATATTATGTGGGTGTAAACTCTTGTAGTACCAAAGAATGCTAAAGACAATCAGTACTGTTGGAATAGCTTCAGGGTTAACACACTGGAAGTATCTGAATATTGTTTAGATCAGACTTTAGAAAATGATAAAATTTGGGTGAATGAAGATAGGCATCAGATTATGGCAGGCAGTGGCTGGTTTCCATCTTTGTCTCTCTAATTCCCCTGAACTAATATCTCCCTTTCTCTGCCAGTATGGTCCTCTCTGTCAACAGAACCAGGGTTCACGTGCTGCTTCTGATGATATAAAGTACCTTCTTCCTGCTTTGAGTAGTTCTGTCAGCTCTAGGTCTTGCCCTTGGTCCTTATTACCAAGTACCTCTTACTGACAGAGGCAAATCTGAGTTCCTGAAGTATTTAATGAAGAAATTATCCTTCTCCATGAAGGGGGACAACTTGCAATCATCAATAGGAAAATTAAGTTGTGCCAGTGAAAAACAAAGACATCCTGTTCCACCAGAAATCCCAGCCAGTTTTGGAGAGGACTATTTGGAAATCCTTGGGGGAAGACAGAAATAAAAAATAGTTTGGTGTGAATCTCAAAACTCTACTGGAATAAATCTAAGTTCTAGTTTAAAATGCCTAGAAGAAAGTGTAATGCTTTTCATAAAACATATAGGCTGCAACAGAGCACTGCAAAACCATAACTCTGAGAAAGATCTCTAGGCACAAGCTCTCTTAAGGTCTGTGAGCCATACCACATAGAAAATGACCCAAGTCCACACATGCATGAAAATGAGTTACCTTTAGGTGACAATGGGAGATTTACCTAGTAGCTTATGTGAACTCAATATCTTTTGAGAGTAGACTGACAAAAATCTAGAATTTATTTTGAGGCTGATCACCTTTGGATTTGCCTGGCTTGCTTGGATATCTGTACTCTAGAAAATAGTTTGGCCAAGTCTGAGCTAGAGTTGAAGCAAAAAATAAAAAAGAATAACACAATTTAATTCTATTTCTCCATTGGCTGATTGAATAGGCACACAATGAATATTTTTTGAGCCAAGTGATAGATAAATATACAGGAAATTTAATCTATAAGGGTTTAAACTTTGTTAATATTGTTGCTTTTTTTAAAAAAATTAAGACAGGTTACTTTCATGTTCTCTGTTTCTGTTTCTCCATTTATCGCATACTGCCTCAAGTGGATATATGGCCTTCCACAAAAATATGTGCCTGCTGCTTTTCCTCTAGTGCAATATCAAATGTATTTATTTTAGAATCCTCTGTCATTTTATCCACTGCTTCATAGTAAGTAGTAGATACAGCATTGTTGGCATCATCATCATCATCACCATCAGGAAATACAGCATACACTTTGAACCAGTATTAGTTTTCAGGTCATTAGCTGCCAACATTCTGTTAGTATCTTAATTGGAATCACTTAATTGGGAATCAATGACAATTCCTTTTCTTAAGGTGCAGAGCACATTCACAGCCATAGAAATTTTTCCTGCTTCAAATTAAATTACTCCACTTTTGATCATTCATTAACTCTAATCTTAACACTTCTTTTCTAAACTGGCCTGAAGTATACATGGGATTAATACACACACACACACACACACACACACACACACATCCTGAAAAAGCTGCTTGAGAAAGGGCTCTTCCTCTCTGACTTTCAATGTACTGCCAGAGAGTTGAGCAGGCTCAGTAATAAATCATGCAGTGTTTTGGTTTATTCTGCAATGAAATTTTCCCAAAATATTTTGACAACCATTTAATTTGCAGTAAGATATTTGTGTACTAAACGACACTTCAAACAATTTATTCTTGACAGTGAAGTAGGAACAATAGACACAATAGTATGATTTCAATAAATAACAATATTTTACAGCAATCGTTGCCATGTTAGGATATCTTTACTGTCTTCAGAAATAGATAGGATTTTAAGGGGAAAAATACCTTTCAAAATGACAAGCAAGATATAAAATTGAGATAAACCGCTCAGGAAAGTGAGTACTCAGTTATATATAGCCTTATTGGTGAGCTTGCTACATTTGCTTTTCCAAAGGGTTACTTACCTTCCTGACTCTGAACCAGAGTATCCTTTTAAATGCTGATAATAAGCAATAAAGTAGATTCTGCCCAATTGCCTGGCTTATTTTATTCATGAAACATTGGAATTAGATTTAGTTTAGCTGTATCAATTGGGAAAGAATAAAATTTGGCCTTGTGACTTAATGGTAAAACTTACTTCATATCCTATGATACTGTGAGAGTATACCTACCTACTTATCCTTTAGAAAGACTCTAAAGGTATTGAGCACAAATTGGATAATTATTTTTCAGAGGAAGTTTTGTTGGCAGAGGCTGTAACTTCTGATTATTCCAGTCTGACTTTCCACTAATTCAGCTAACCTATTATCTTTAAATGATCTTTTAAACCAAAGACAATGCATTGCTACAATAGCCATGAGAATAAATCTGTCAATAGATATATCCTGAACATGTACCAGATGCAAGATAGTATGTTAGGTATGAAGGGGGTTTCAAAAAAGTGTAAAGCATGAATGAGACTTCAATAGACTCACAGCTAAAACAAAGGATAAATAATAGTAATTTAAAAAAATATTATATTCCAGAAAAAGACAGTGATGCAACATTATCAAATGAGTGGTTTAGCTATTAAGTGGTCCAGAGATGAAGAAAAGGGGAAGAGTAGTTCAAGCTGGATTACAGGAATTGTTCCTAGAAGAGAAGGAACTTGTGCTGGACTTAAAAAGAGGTAGCCTCTGGAATAAAGAAGAGGAGAAAGAGTAGAATTTCAAAAGTGGAAAATATAGTATGAATGTAAAAAATATAAAAATCCTTCTAGAAGCCACTGAATAGAGCATTTTGTAGGAAAGATATATTTGTACTTATACAGATGGAAATTAAGTTGTGTAAGTATAAAATTCCAGGCTGAAGGAATTTAACGTCAGAGTTTTTAAATTCCTGTATAGTTTGAAAGTTATTTTGTATTGCCCTTCTTTCAGGGAAGTCATACAATTTTAAATTTATTTTAAAGGGACCAGAATTTATTCACATATTGATTTGTTTTTGTATATACAATTTTTTAATTCTCTAATTAAATTTAGGTAATGTTCTGCTAATTGTGGATCTGACAGTAAGCAAAACAGAAAAAAATAAGTCTACTCTCACGAAACTTATATTCTGGTAGAAGGAAGCAAATAATAAATAAAGGAAATAAGTGAAATATATCACATGTTAGAAATGATTAAGTATGAAGAAAAAAACACAAGGCAGGGAGACGAAATATGAGGTGCTGGATGCATTGAAATATTTGTTCCAGAGCCCAGTGAAGGCCTCATTGAGAAGGTGACTTCTGAGTAAAACCTTACAGGAAGTGAGGGAGTCATTCATGTGGATAGCTGGGGTAGGAAAAGAATGATAAGCAGGGGAAGAGCAAGTGCAAGGTCCCAAAGCAGGAGTGATCAAAGCGGTCAGAGTAATTGGAACAGCCTAAACAAGAGGGGAGTGGTAAAGGCAAGATGAGAGAAAGAATATGAATCAGCACATGGAGAAGATTCTAGTCCTCCTGAGGACATTGGTTTTTACCTAGAGTAAGCTGAAAAGCCACTGAAAAGCCTTGAACAGAAGCTTGATGTGTCCTGACTCATGATGGGTTATGCAGTGGGCATTAATATGGCCATCTTATACATTTACAGACAAAGGAAATTTAAAAATTAAAACTAATGACCTAGAAAGATGCAAGAGTCCAAAAAATTATTCAAGTATGTGTGTACTCTTGAGACTAACAGTAGATGCGTATTAATGTCTCTTTTTACTTTAGTTGATGCTAATAATTTTTGAAATTCTTATGTAATAACCATTTTTTAATCTGACTAATTTGTTGAGAGAGTGCTGGGATCATGAGATCTGTGTGGATCATATTAATAAATGAACATAGTTTAGGAAAGTATTTTCTGATCATAAGTAACAATCTGGGTCAGCATTTCTCATGTGATCTAATGGAAAAGTTTAGGACTGTGAGTGAGGAGATATGGATTTGAAGCCAGATGAGCAACTAACATGCTCTATGGCCTTAGGTAAATCAATTAATGTATACAGACCCCAGCTGGCAATCCCTACCCTGCCCATCTCATGTTACTCCCACCTTGGCCCCTTTAAAATGCAAACAGGGAAATCCTCAAATGAAGTTCTCTGGTAATGAGCCAGATCACATCTTACTCCTGTCTCTATCCTCTGTTTTTCACTGTACTGTGATTCTCCAACTGCCTTGGTTCTTTACTCATGGTCATATTCATACCTTAGATAAATTGCTGTATACTGTATTACTTTACCTGTCTGCCTTCACCCCCTACTTTTCTCCTTGGACACTATACAGTATTATTTCCCCCATGATTTAGGAACTCTCTTCCTTGGCATATTCCCCACTCAGCCTGTATGTCGGGAAAGGGGTAGACCCACATAATTCTGTATATTGCTAACATTCTGTATCACAAATTCCTACTTATAGTCAGTTTTCCAAATACTCTGTACTATTTTTTGCTTGCTTGAGCTCTCTATTGGTAATGCTGGTCTTGGCTAACATGATGTCTTCATAGTTGTTGACCTTACATGGTTATTGGAAATCTACCTGAGTTCCTTGCCACAGGACACTTAATATGCACAGGACACTTAATATGAGTTATTCTGCTATTCTGGGTAATTTATCATTGCTTTAGACATCTGTCTTCCGAGGAATGAAAGCATAATCCTCACTTTTGTCGTGATCACTCTCATCTCATCATTATTATAGTTTATGTATTTTGAGTGCTTGCTGTGTACCAGGGATGGAATCAAGAATAGTATATAGGTTATCTCATTTAATCTTCAAAACTATCCTTAGAAGAAATATCATTAGCCCCATTTTTCAAAGTGAGGTAGAGAAAATCTAAATTACTTGCACAAAGTCAAGATAAGTGATAAAGCTGAAATCTAAATCCATAATATCTGACTTTAAAGATCTTCTTTAAGACTGTCTCTAGCTATTGATCTTGGCCATTACAGTGAAATTAGGGTGAAGGCTTTTCTACAGTGACAAAATATAAATATTTTCCTTTTCCTTAACTAGTACAATAAAAAAAGAATGAGAATTCTAGTATTTCTGAAATGTTTATCAATGACCATAAAAATATGAAAAGAGGGAATGACAACATATATGTATATAAATACACAATATACATATACCAAATTATGACTGTAACAAAGCAAATTTGTTCAACGCACTTCAGTATCTTTCAAACCTTGTTTTAAAAATGGTAAGCTGTGTTACTGATTTGTGTCCTTGTAGATTTTAAAAGAAACCATGGTGTATAACACAGACCACATAGTATTTACAGATGAGCAAAGGCACTGACCAAATGTCCAAATATGCAGAGAACAGAGGAAATGATGTGAGTTTGTTTGGAGATATCTAACATCAAGCTCACATTTCAGACCATCGTAAAGCTGTGGAATGCATCACAAACAGGCTCGTTGTAATTTAACTGTTTTTTTAATCGTAGAGCAAGAGAACATAAATGTGAGCAATAACATTTTAGGATATGTAATAGTTCTTTATGTGCTTTCTTTGGCATTTTGATGAATAAAAGAACAATATTTTTCATCCATGCAAATAGATCTGGACTATTAGAATATAAAAGTTAATCATACAACCCAGTTAAACACATTAAAGGCAGCATATAATAGCAGAAATACTAACACTAGGAAACATTCTTCATAGGGTACTGGAAAGAGGACCTAACTGCAATTAGGAAGCTCAATTGTTCACTGATGGACAATAATTTAATATTTTCCCTGGGTTTCTGTTTCTTCATCTGTAAAATCAGTAATTTAGGCTGAAATAATGTCTGGGATCCTTTCTAGTCCTAGCATTCTGCTATTTGGATTTGGATTAGAAGAAAAAAGTTCCTTTAGGACCAATTATGAAAAAAGCTTTCAGTAATATCTAACATACTGCTTAATATAAACTGTAGGACTATTTCATTTTAAAAAGAATTTGTTGTAGTATAGTGAATGGAACATTGACTCTGGAGTCAGAGACTCAGGTTTTTATCCCAACACTTCCACATACAAGCTATGAATATGCTACTTAAACCTGTTACATATGAGGCTCGATGTACAATTACATATTTGAAATAACGACCTGTTTTACAGAGGTGAGATAAGCATTAAATGGAGTGTTTTGAAAGCAGTTTATAACTTATGAATTGATGAAATTACAAAAGGGACTCACAGGCCTTTCAGGATCTGAGACTTTTAATGCAAAATATCTATAAGGGTAGGTACAGTGTCAGTCTCAGTTTGGGCTATAATAATAGGTGGCTTAGACAACAGAAATGTATTTCTCATAGTTCTGGAGGCTGGAAAGTACAAGATCAGCGTGCTGGCACACTTGGTTTCTAGTGAGAGGACACTTCCTGCTTTGCAGACAGCCATCTTCTCCTTGTATCCTCACATGGTGGAGAGAGAAAGAGCCCAGGCTTGTCATCAATAAGGGCACTAATCCCATCATGAGGACTCTACCCACAGGACCTAATCTAATACTAATTACCTCCCAAAGGCCCCACCTACAGATACCATCAGATTGAGGATCAAAGATTCAACCAATGAATTTAGGAAGGGACACAAACATTCAGTCCATAACAATGTCAAGTTCAAAATTGAATTCTGAGCATATAGCCCAGAGTTAGACCTCAATAAATATTTTCATTATTGAATAAACAAATGAAAACTTGTCTTATTTTGTAACACACGGCATTCCTATAATGCATCAAATTGTTATTAGCAGGTTGTATGTCCATGCACATTTAGTGCTAAACTTGGTCATGTATTATAAGTGTTTCCTAATCTTTGAGATCTTGGAAAATAAAAATTTTTAGTTATTTTCCTATAGCAGATATAACTCAAGGTTAGTATAAAAAATGTTAACAGCTATAGTATAGAAAATGTGGGCTTTTTACCTCATGGAGCTTAATTCTTAGAGTTTAACCTGTCTTGAAGCCTTAAATAGGGAAATAAATTGCCTTGCAAGATTATTCAGTGAATTAAGTTAGATTGTGCTTTTGAATTAACTAATACATTGTCTGGCCCATAATAGGCATTCGGTAAAGATTTATTCCTTTTTCCTTCATGCTACAATTTCCCATCATTAAGAAGGAGGGAACTAGGGTAAATAAGCAGAAAAATAAAAAGTGCTATTTCCACACCTAAAGATAATGATGAGGTCATCACTCTTTATGACTAATTTTGAAAGAGAGAGAAAGAGAGAAAAAATGAGAAAGAAAGAAAAGATCCCTAATCTATTGCTAGAGTTATGAGAATTTGCAAATGCCATCTCAAATATTATAAAAACTTGTTTTATGGAGTGTCAGAAAAGTAACATTCACATAACATCTAGAATATGCCCCAAGGGGTTGCATCAATTTAATTGTGAGATGCAGTAGTAGAAAAGTTAGTATTTTCCTGGCTTTATTGGCTTTTGTATTGACTTCATATTAGAATAAGAATGATTAGTTTTTGACATGCAAGGAACAAGGAATCCAAAACATCTGGTTCATGCTGCCCATAAACTTGCCCAGGGGACAGCAAACTTTTTTTGTAAAGTGCCTGATGGTAAATATTTAGGCTTTGTGGGCCATTCTATCTCTATCTGAAGTATTCAATACTGTTATTGTAGTAGGAAGGCAGCCATAGATAAAATGTGAACTAATAGACATGACTGAGTTCCCA
Source organism: Neophocaena asiaeorientalis asiaeorientalis (assembly GCF_003031525.2). Lineage (NCBI taxonomy): Eukaryota > Metazoa > Chordata > Mammalia > Artiodactyla > Phocoenidae > Neophocaena > Neophocaena asiaeorientalis. The sequence goes on along the minus strand of NW_020172675.1, from coordinate 342,836 downwards.
TAATGCTTTATAATAATCAAGTAGTGAGCCAGATTTAGCCTAGCAGCCCTAGTTTGACACCGATTAATTAGTCTATTGGATAGATAGCTTTCCAACAATTAATTATGGAAGTCTTATTACGTACCTAGCTCTATACTACACACCTTGTTTGACTGAACTGAATAGAATAGATGCACATCTATATGACATATCAACCATATAGTTCCATCAATATAAATAATGAGCAGGATCCTTGAGATTCCCAGTCCATTGCTAATTGCTAGAAATGTAATCCCATTCCCTTTCTCTATGTACCCTCTTTCAGCTAGTTATGTCACCAGGTTCTCTTCCATTTTCTAGCAATTAATTTAGTTAGTAAGTGTTTTTTCTAGACTCCTTATTTGAAATAAGCAGCAAAAACTTCCAGACTCCCATTTTAAGAAAAATAAAATTTTAAGTAAAAGAATTAATTCACATAGTAGAAAAAAACAGGTACTGAAACAGCTGAAATAGATTTTTATCATAGAAGAAAATTTTCCCTAAATCATTTGCACAGATTCAGTGACAGATGACTACATGAACTGTGGGTGAGTACCAGACTTGAGATTTAATTTTTTAGTGTAGCTGAAATTCAACATAAATTTTATTGTTTTTTCTCATGGAATTATGACAGCAAGAGTCCTTGGTGTGTGTATGTTAATTATTTGAAAGCTAATGTTTTCAGTTGTTTTCAACTATTCATATTCCAGTATGAATTAATTTTTCTCCTGCTTTCTCAAGTGGCAGTGACCTGGAATGCAGAATTCTGATACAGAACAGTGATTCCCAAATGGTGATCACTGAACTAGCACCATCAGGTATCACCTAGGAGTTTTTTAGACTTATTGAATGAGAAATTCTGGAATGGGTGTCCAGATTTCTGAGTTTTATAGTCATGCAGGTGACTGGAATGTTAGAGCTTGAGAACCAATGACCAAGTGACTAAACAAGCCAGCTCTCCTGCTTAAGCCTGCTGTCTTTTCAACTTATGCTTTTTAGTAAACCAAGTCTAACAATTCTTTGACCAGGCAATGTCTTCTATCTATTGATCCTTTCAATAAGTGAAAGTTAATATACATGAAACACATTAGAAGAATGTCTGTACTATATGTTTGTTACTGTATTATAATTTTTATTATATCTTACTTTTCTCCTGTCTTTATCTTCTTATCTGGTTTACACTCCATAGTCAGTCCTTACAAATCTTTTACTACTCTCCCAAGTCATTTGTCACTTTTTAAAATTTTATTGTACCACCTTGACAACACTATAACCCTATTTAGACTCAATTCTACAAACATTCTGAGGGTGTACCTGCACAGCTAAATGTGGGTGGAGAAAGATGGACAACAACGTAACTGTTCTCAACATTCATGATCACTAAACTCAAGTAGAACATTTATGGCGTCCACTAATGAGACTATAATTTCCTAGTCCTTTTTTTTCCTCCCACTCTCCTGGACAGATACTTTATACTAGCTCTTCTCTCAAACCTATCTGCTATTGCCAATAAAAATTAATGACTCTACTTCACTGAGAAAATTCAAGTAATCAAATAAATTTCCAGGAAATCCTACCTTATCTACCTATCCTATATACTGAAGTACTCAGTATGCTCTAATGGCATTATAGATGAAATATCCATGGTCTTAGCTAAGGCCTACTCTCTCTATTTATGCATTAGTACCCATTGTTTCTGATCTATTCAAGTACATTGATTCAATAATTCTCCCCTCCATGATTTCAAGCGGTAGCATTTTTTTTCTCTCTAGTGAATTATTACCATAATGAAACAAACACGGTGTAACTTCTTTCATCTTATGAAATAAAAACTCTCTTGACCCTACATTTTCTCTGTCTTCCTACTCCCCTTTGTTTCTCTTCTTTACATAAAAACCTCTTGAAAGAGTTCTGAGTATTAGTTCTCTCTCATTTGTCTCTTGGATTAACTCCAACCAGGCTTCCTCCCCTCCCTTCTTTATAGAAACTGCCCTTCTTAACATCACCAATTACCTACATGTTATTAAGTCCAATAGTAACTTTTTGGTTTATACTCTAGTTGGAATATCTGGAGCATATGATACTGCTTTTCTCCTTAAAATAATTCCTTCACTTGGCTCAACAGACTTTTCATATGCCTGGTTTTCCTGTTACTTTATGGCTCCTTCTTCTCTTTCTCTTAAGCCTATTTTCACTTCCCCAAGTAAAATAATTTCATCCCAGAACAAAGCTCATGAATGTATATATGAACACAAAACATTGAGAGCCCAACAGGGTAAAATCAGGATGCCTGGCATCTTGTCAGAAATCACCAAATATAAAAAGACACAGGAAGATATAACACATAAAGAGCTGGAAGTCAATCAATAGAAATAAATCCAGAAAGAACAAAAATAGTAGAATTGGTAGACAAGGGTATTGAACAGTTATATCTATATTGCACATGTTAAGAAAAAAAAGATTGACCACATTAAATAGAATTAGGAAAGAGAATAAAATCCAAATTGACTTCTAGAGAGGAAAACTACATGTGTAAGTTTATAAAAATACACTGAATTTCATTAACAAAATACTAGAATTTGCAGGAAAAAATATTGAACTTGAAGGTGTAATAGTAGAAAATAAACAAACAAACCAAAAAACCAAAAAAACCCACCAACAATGACAATAACCCCCTAAAGTATCAGATGGTAGTAGGACAGCATCAGGTGGCCTATATATGTGTATGTGGTGTTTCCAAAGGAGACTGGGGAAAGAACAGAAAAAATATTTTAAGGAACAGAGGTTATAAATTTTCCAAAATGACACCAAGACACCCATTTTCAGTGAATGCCAAGGTTCTAATTTTCAGTGAATGCCAAGGTTCCTTATAAAGTCTTCTTTAAACAATTCTCTTCCCCACACTTGATATTTGAGACTTGATATTCACTCACTCTCCACCAAGTTTGCACACACATGTCCCATTGTAGCATATACATTTCAAACGATTTTTCTTCAGTAGATACTTCCCAAGAGTCTGTATACTCCTTGAAGATGGAATCGAAATTCTCAATCATCTTAAACAGTACTTGGCATAATGGAATACTTACTAAATTAAAGGGAGGAGCCAAAGATAAGGTACTTGCAAGTTGTATTTATAAATATGTCCGGGGGCCCCAGGTCAAGATGGCAAAGTAGAAATATGTGGAGCTCACCTCCCCCCACAAACACATCAAAAATACATCTACTTGTGGAATAAGTCTCACAGAAAACCAACTAAAAACTCGCAAAATATCTCATAGAGCCAAAGCTGCAAGAAAGATCCCCATGTAACCTTGTAGGGAAAAAAGAAAGAACTAGGAAAGGAAGGAAGGAAGGAAGGGAGGGAGGAAGGAAGGAAGGAAGAAAGGGAGGGAGGAAGGGAGGAAGGGAGGAAGGAAGGGAGGGAAGGAGGAAGAAAAGAAAAGAAAAGAAAGAAAGAAAGAAAGAAAGAAAGGGAGCATCAGGATGGGATCTGCAACCCTGGGTGGGAGTTGTGAAAGAGGGAAGTTACCTTCTCCCTGAGAACCCCCTTTGCCAGCTGGGAGACCCACTGGGACAGATAGGGAGTCAAAGGAGCTTGGACTCTGCTCATGAGGAGTGTGTTTGTGCTGACTTGTTAACAATCAGAGCAGAGAGAGACCAGTTCTGATGGCTGCCATGTCACCACACTTTCTAGCCTAAAAGGAGTGCTGGTATGGGCTGCTAGTAGTAACAGCAACCGGGCTCTAAAACTGGGGTTTCAGTCAATGGACTCTGGGAGTGGATTCTCTCTAGATGTGTGGAGACAGCCCAAAGGGCCTGAAGTGTGATCCAGACTGCCACTGTTGACACACACAGGGCAGGGTGAAGGTCCGCCATAGAAGGCCCATTACCAGTGTGCTCTGGGTGGGGCACAGGTCTGCCATAAGAGCCCAATTGTCAGCATGCTCACAGTGGGTCATGGCTGAAGTGGCAATGGGATTTGTGAACCCACACATGGCTGAGGTGGGGCTGACATCAGAGCTGCTTATCAGCACTTCCACAGTGGATGCAGATCCTGGGGTGAATTCATCAGCAGCACACATTGTTGGCACACACACTAGGCGGGAGGCAGCATTACAGAATTGTATGTCTCTGACAGACAGCCCCTGGGGCGGGGTATGCAGCAGTTCTTATCTCAGCAGGAGTGCTCCACCTCCTTCACACCCTGGCTTAGAGCCAGATCTGGGGAGATCTAGTCTAACAACTGGGAATCAGTCTCCCCATATGCATGACAGGACTGTGACAACCACAGAACAAAGAGGAGATCCCTCCCAACATTGACTGCAGGCTCTGGTCACCAAAACACCAATCACACCCACTACCAAGGGGATACTGACCATCACATTCTGAGGAAATATGTGGCAGGCATCCGTATCAAAAACAGCACTCACAACAAAAAGTATTGGACTCACACAATCTACACAAGGATTCTCTCACATAAAAAGAGCTCTTTAAGACAGTATTATATAACTGTTTCTCCCAAAATCACAGGGACAGATAAATTTTAAGTAAAATGTAAAAGCAGAGGAACTACTCCCAATTAAAAGAACAAGATAAAGCCCTTGAAAGAATAAACAATGAAATGAACCTCTCCAGTCTATTAGACCCTGAGTTCAAAAAGGGAGTAATAAAAATGCTAAAGGAATTAAGAAAGGTTATCAATAGAAATGCAGATCACTGTTGCAAGGAACTAGGAGATATAAAGAAGAACCAATCAAAATTAGACAACACAAATGCTTAAATAAAAGTGAAACTAAAAGCAATGAATAACAGACTAAATAATGCAGAATAAAGTGATCTGGAAGTTAGAATAATGGAAATCACCCAATTGGGACAACAGACAGAAAGACAAATCAAAACAAACAAACAAACAAACAAACTGAAAGCAACATACAAGATTGATGGGTTAATAAAAACCATGCAAAGTTACCCAAAATAAGAGTTTCATAAGAAGAAAAAAGAGATAAAGCAATCAAAAATGTATTTGAAGAAATTATGGCTGAAACTTTAGAAATTTAAAGGACAAAGATATCCAGGTACAGGAAGCACAGAGGGTTCCAAACAAGATGAACCCAAACAGACTCACATAAAGACATATGTTAGTTAACATGGCAGAAGTCAAAGATAAAGAGAGGATTCTAAAGGTAGCAAGAAAAAACAAAGCGTCAGTTACAAGGGAACCACCATAAGGATAATATCTGATTTTTTCTGCAGAAACACTGCCGTCCAGAAAAGAATGGCATGATATATTTAAATAGCTGAAAGGGAAAAAATTACAACCTAGGATACCCAGCAAGGTGATCATTCAGAATTGAAGCAGAAAATAAGAACTTTTCATACAAACAAAATCTGAAAAAATACAGCAGTACTAAATGTAACCTAAAAGAAGTATTGAAAGGTATTCTCTAAATAAAAATGAAGCAAGAATCTCTAGGAAAGGGAAAAACAATAGGAAAGGAAAATATATAAAAAAGGATTGAACATAGTTTAAACCAGTACAAAGATTAAAAAACAAAGAAAAATTGTTAAAGTGGTTATAACTCCAATTAACAGCAAAGTTATAAACATGAAGATGCAAAAGTGCTTATCAAAATCACAAAATATGGGGGAAGGGAGTAAAAAATATAGATCCTTTAGAATGCGTTTGAACTTATAAGACTATCATTCTAAAGAAAGTAGACAGAGTTATGGGTTGAAAGCCAGGGGAACCACAAATCAAAAACATACAATAGGGGCTTCCTTGGTGGCACAGTGGTTGAGAGTCCACCTGTCAATGCAGGGGACATGGGTTCGTGCCCTGGTCTGGGAGGATCCCACATGCCATGGAGCAGCTGGACCCATGAGCCATGGCTGTTGAGCCTGCATGTCCGGAGCCTGTGCTCTGCAACAGGAGAGGCCACAACAGTGAGAGGCCCGCATACTACAAAAACAAACAAACAAAGAAACAAACAAAAAAATAGATTCACATAAACTAAAAAGAAAAGTACTTAAACATATTACAAAAGAAAACCATCAAACCACAAAAGGAAAAAACAAAAGAAAGAATGAAAGAACTACAAAATCAACTGGAAAACAAGGTTTGAAATTGCAATAAATACATTTTTATCAGTAATTACTTCAAATGACAATGGAATAAATACTCTGATCAAAAGACACAGAGTGGCAGATGGGATAAGACAGAAAAGGACCTACAATGTGTCACCTACAAGAGATAAACTTCAGGCCAAAACACATATAGATTGAAAGTGAGGGATGGAAAAAGATATTGCATGCAAATGGAAATGACAAGAAAGCAATAGTCATATAAGACAAAATAGATATTAAAACAAAGGCCATGAAGAAAGGCAAAGGAGACTATGTAATGATAAAGGGATAAATGAAAGAAAATGATATTACATTCATTTACATATATGCACCTGTTATAGGAGCACCTAAATGCATAACACAAATGCTAATAGACATAAAGGTAGAAATTGACAGGAATACAATAATAATAGGAGACTTTAACATGCCATTGACACCAATGGACAGTTCTTCCACACAGAAAATCAATAAGGCAAGAGAGACCCTAAATGACACAATAGAGCAGTTGAACTTAATTGATATCTATAGGACACTACATCCAAAATACAGAATACACATTCTTTTCAGTGCACATGGAACATTGCACTGTGAACATTGCACAGACCACATACTAGGACACAAAACAAGCCTCAACAAATTAAGAGGATAGAAATTATTTAAAGCATCTTTTCTGACTGCAATGGCATGAAAGTAGAAGGCAACCACAGAAAAATAAATAAGGAAAAAAACAAGAACGATTGCATGGAGAGTAAAAAACATGCTACTAAAAAATTAATGTCAACAATGAAATCAAAGAGTAAATTTAAAAATACCTCAAGACAAATGACAATGAAAACACAAACATGCAAAATCTATGATATGTAGCAAAAGCAATTCTAAGAGTATTCATAGTGATGCAAGCTTTCTTCATAAAATAAGAAAAATCTCAAATAAAGATATTAACCTACAACCTAAAAGAATTAGAAAAAGAAGAACAAACAAAACCCAAATTCAACATAAGGTAGGAAATTATAAAGATCACAGAGGAAATAAATAATATAGAGTTTAAAAAAATAGAAAAAATCAATAAAAACAAAGTGTTGTTTTTTTGCAATTATGAACAAAATTGACAAAGCTTTAGTCAGGCTTATGAAGAAGAAACAATAGAGGACCTAAATAAGCAAAATAAGAAATGAAATATGAGAAATAACAACCAATACCACAGAAATAAAAAGAACCATAAGAAAATAATATGAACACTTAGGTGCTAACCAATTGGACAACCTAGAAGAAATGGACAAGTTTCTGGAAACACACAGCCTGCCAAAATTGAGTCCAGCAGAAACAAATAATATGAACAGATCAATCACTAGAAGTGAAATATAAACTCAAAAAAAAAGAAGAAAAACACCCAAAAAACAAAACTCCCTGCAAACAAAAGTCCAGGACCAGATGGCTTCACTGGGGAATTCTACCAAACATACAAAGAAGTTCTAATGACAATCCTTCTCAAACTATTCCAAAATATTTAAGAGAAAGAACATTTCCAAATTCATTCTATGAAACCACCATCACCCTGATGTCAAAACCAGGCAAAGACACTACAGAAAAAAGAAAAAGAAAATTACAGAAAAAGAAAATTACAGGTGAATATTTTTGATGAATGTAGAAGCAAAAATTCTCAACAATTAGCAAACTGAATCCAACACAAAAAAAGGATCATAAACCATAATCAAGGTGGATTTATTCCAGCCTCACTAGGATGGTTCAACATACTCAAATCAATCAATGTGATATAACACATCAACAAAAGAAAAGATAATAACCACATGATCATCTCAATAGATCCAGAAAAAGCATTTGATAAACTTCAGTCCATTCATGGTAAAAAGTTCTCATCCAAGTGGGTATAGAGGGTACATATCTCAATGTAATAAAAGTCAGTTGTGACAAACCCACAGCCAATATAATACTCAACAGTGAAAGCTGAAAGTCATCCTGCCGAATTCTGGAACAAGACAAATATGCCCCCTCTCACCACATCTATTCAACATAGTATTGGAAGTCTTAGCCACAGCAATCAGACAAGACAAAGAAATGAAAATGTATCCATTTTGGAAGACAAAATTGTCACTATTTGCAGATGACATGATACTCTATATAGAGTATCCTAAAGACTCCACACACAAAAAATATTAGAACTAATAAATGAATTCAGTAAGGTAACAGGATACAAGATTAATATACAGAAATATTTGCATTTCTTTACACTAACAATGGAATATTAGAAAGAGAATTTTTTTTTAAAAATCCACTTAAAAATTACATCAAAATTTAAAATACCTAGGAATAAACCTAACCCAGGAGGTAAAAGACCTAAATGCTGAGAACAATAAAACACTGATAAAGAAAATTGAAGATGATTCAAATAAATGGAAAAATATCCCATGCTCTTGGATTGGAGGGATTAATATTTCTAAAATGTACATACTACCCAAAGCAATCTACAGATTGAAAGCAATCCCTATGATATTTTTCACAGAACTACAAAAAATAATCCAAAATTTTATATGAAGCCACAAGAGATCCAAAATTCCAAGGCAATCTGAGGAAAAAGAATAAAGCTGGAGACATAACCCTCTCAGAGTTCAGACAAAACTACTAAGCTACAGTAACCAAAACAGCATGGCATTGGCACAAAAACAGACATATATGTTAATGGAATAGACTAGAGTGCCTAGAAATAAACCCATACACCTAAGGTCAATTAATCTTTAATAAAGAAGGCAAGAATATACAATGGAGAAAAGACAGTCTCTTCAGCAAGTGGTGTTGGGAAATCTGAACAGCTACATGTAAATCAGTGAAATTAGAACACTCCCTATCACCATATACAAAAATAAACTCAAAATGGTTTAAAGACTTAAATATAAGACATGATATCATATAACTATTAGAAGGGAACATAGGCAAAGCATTCTCTGACATAAATCATAGCAATATTTTCTTACATCAGTCTCCCAAGGCAAGAGAAATAAAATCAAAATTAAACAAATAGAACCCAATCAAATATAAAAGCTTTTGTACAGCAAAGCAAACCATAAACAAAATGAAAAGACAATCTCTGGAATGGGAGAAAATATTGCAAATAATGCTACCAACAAGGGCTTAATTTCCAAAATATAAAAACAGCTCTTACAACTCAATATCAAAAACCAACAACCTGATCAAAAAATGGGCAGAAGACCTAAATAGACATTTCTTCAAAGCAGATATACAGATGGCCAACAAGGACATGAAAAGATGCCCAACATCACAAATTTTTAGAGCAATCTAAATCAAAACTTCAATTAGGTATCACTTTACACCTGTCAGAATGGCTATCATCAAAATATTACAAATAATACATGCAGTAGAGGATATAGAGAAAAGAGAATCCTCTTACACTCTTGGTGGGACTGTAAATTAGTGCAGCCAATACAGAAAATAGTATAGAGGTTCCTTAAATAACTAAAAATAAAGTGACCATATGACCCAGCATTCCCACTCCTGGGCATATATCTAGAAAAGACAAAAACTGTAATTTGGAAAGATACATGTACACCAATGTTCATAGCAGCACTATATACAATAGCCAAGACATGAAATCAGCCTATGTGTTCATCATGTCATTTGCTGCAATATGGATGTGCTTAGAGAATATCATACTAAGTGAAGTAAGTCAAAGACAAATATTAAAATATTATATCACTTATACATGCAATCTAAAAAATAAGGTGAATTAATTTATTTACAAAACAGAAACAGCCTCACAGACACATAAAACTCACTTATGGTTACCAAAGGGGAAAGGAAGGGGGAGGGATAGATTTGGAGTATGAAATTAACAGATACACACTATTATATAAAATACATAAGTAACAAGGATTTATAGCACAAGGAACTATATTCAATACTTGTAGTAAGTTATAATGGAAAATTAATCAAAAAGTATGTATGTATATACTATTTTTATATACATATACTATATATATATATACACTATATATATATACATTATATATATGTTAATAACTGAATCACTTTGCTGTACATCTGAAAATAATACAATGTTGTAATCAACTATACTTCAATAAAAATATAACAAATTAAAATATATGTCTGATGGCGAAGCCTCAAGTCTGACTTTGAGTTATAAGACCTGAGTTCAAGGTTATTGTCTGCCCCTTAGTATCACATATAGCTCTGTGACTTTTAGCAAGTTATGAATATTTCTCAACTTCTCTTGAAAAAAGGGAATAATAATAATATATACAAAATTTCTCCTAATGAATAAATAAGATTATGCATTTTAAAGTGTGTGGTACGTGGTAAGTAATCAACAAACATCCATCATTTCTTTAATAATAGCTACAGAAAACACCATTATGAGAAGGCCTTCAGCAGACAGCCTAAGGAAGGGGCCCTGTAAGTACAAGAGATATGTGCAGAGTAGTTTGGTAACAAAAGTAATCTTCCCAGTCCTGACAGCTCCTGAACTCACCTATTCTATCTTTAATATTAGTAACATTTTCTTTTGATGACTTTCTGTTCTTTGGAATATGGAGAAATAAATTCCCTTTCTTAATATGTACCTGCCCTACAGAGAAAAATGTAAGGGAAAACAGTACCCATTAGTCTGCTATAATGAGGGGCTCATGAGCCATAGGAAGTGCATTGGGTATGGCTAGTAAGAGACATAACATGATTCAAGGGTATTATTATTATTATTATTAACACTGAAATCTCAAGAACAGGAGAGTGTACATGTTGGGGATGGATGAAGCGATGTTCTGAGTAGAGGAGGATTCAGCTGAGTCTTAAACACTTTTATGGGCCATTAGTGTATGGGAATCAGTGTTTCTTTCCACTGACCCTTTTGGTGTATATTCTTGCCCTAAACTTAAATAGAAGTATCTGCTCAGAGCAATCTCACCTCAAACACAACCCTGTGGTATAGAAACTTTTGAATGAAGGTTGAACAAAATCCAGTTAAGAGTTTTGTTTTCACCTATGCAGATTACACCTGTTAGTTGTACTTGTGGTGTGAATTTCTTTGGATAATCAGACTCATGGACTTTTGCCAGGAAGCATATACCCTCTTTCCCAGCACTTTCTAGCAACAGGTATAATACTAGACAAACATTTACAACAAATTACATCAAGGAGTTTAATTAGTAGGAAATAAAATATTACATTGATATCAAGCATTAACTGGTTAGAATGCACTGACAACTTGGTATATGTAACTCTGTCTAACCAGGAATTTTGGCCCCTTCAAAGCATTTCTAGCTTGTCAAAAGGATCTTTATTGACTAGCTTTTCTTCTGTGTTCAGTCTCTCTAAGTTTCTACAGATTCCTGTGCATTTGCTGGCTCCTGCTTTATAATAGTCACATGTGTCTTGTTATTCATTGACATGCAAAGTTGATTTCTTCCTGAATGTTATCATTAGCACATGCTGTATATCAGTACTCTGCAGCTACTCAGAAATCTCTTTAGATCAGTTCCAGCTAGGAGCTGTATTTCCTCTTTGTCATAGTGACTCAGACCTTGATTCCTTTAGTCTACAGACCATGCAACCCCTCTTCATCTCTCAGCTACACTTCAACTGAAGTAAACAATGCTGAAATACTTTCTGATGTCTCCTATTGAAGAAGGAGAGTTTCTTTCACAGGTCAATACAATCAAATTTCTCTCTGCCTAGTCCCAGGTCTCTCATAGTCTTGCTTTATTTTACAGCAAAAATTTATATTCTTCCAGCTTCTCATCAAGTTTTTTTTTTTTCTCTTGGATACACCCACAATTCCTTACTCAGAAGAATTTAGATTTTTCATGTATATTGTATACTTTCAGGGTAACCATTCAATAAATCAATGATTGGGATGACTTAATATTTTCAGATATTTTTGTAATACAAATATCTTAGACTTTTGAATTATATTCTTTATGTGATATGTGCTATCCTCTACTCAACCAAATCTTAAAAAAATTCTAGAAGTCTGCTATCCTCAACTCAACCAAATCTAAAAAAAAAATCTATAAGTTTGCTATTATGTTGGAAAAACATGTTTTGCCA
>NW_020172675.1:238091-330576 GCF_003031525.2 Neophocaena asiaeorientalis asiaeorientalis | reverse complement strand
TGGTAAATAGTAAGTTTAATGTTAATTTTCTCATCAAATTGACAAGCAATCCACTCTAATTCAAATTAAGTTCTTACTTTTGTATCATAACTAAGCAGATTTACCAATACATATCTCTTTTTACCAATAAGAGTTACTGTTAAGTTAGAGTAGAATGAGACATGATTTTTACCATTAAGACTGATTTTTTAAAATTATATATATACTTTTATATATATGATACAGTGTTAAAATGCATTCATAACAATTAAGAAATCAAGAAGCTAATGGAATATTGAGGGTTTAGTCAAATATATTGGAAAATAGAGAGTTTAGTTGACTATGTAAAGGTAGCATTTTGAAAATAAGTCTATGAAACAGAATAACAGAAAGGGAGAGGAGAGGGCAAGGGTCAAGAAATACTGGTTATTACCTTCTCTCTGAAGGCACCAAAATTTTGATTTCGGCTAGTTTCTTCACTTTTCTCAGTCTGAGTCTTCCCAACTATCCATTTAGAAAGATAATTTTGGAAATGTCTGTGTGTGTTTTGACTGTTCTAATGAAGTAAATTCAAGAGTTTGTTAAATGTATGTGGAAAATTCGTGAACAGCAAAGGATTGACCCACACAAAATTCTAATGGGTAAACTGGGCTAATAATATTTAAGACTTTATATCCAACTTTAATATACTGAAGCTATTGTTACTAAATTAAATTGAGTCCTAATATAGTTCAAGTACTGAACTTAGTGCTATGGGTAGCAGGGTTAAAAATGGAATACAACAAAATAATTACAAGATTATATTCAGTGAAAAGATTGTAGAGAAATTAGATAAAAAAAATCAGTCCCTCCAGAAAAAAAAAAAAACAGAAAATGGAGGGTAATATGGTTAGCAAAATAAGTCAGACAGAGAAAGAAATACTGTGTGTTATCACTTATACGTGGAATCTCAAAAACAAAATAAATGAATAAATATAATGAAATAGAAACAGACTCACATATATAGAGAAAAAACTAGTGGTTACCAGCTGTGAGAGGGAAGGAGTGAGGGGCAAGATAGAGGCAGGGGAATAAGAGGTACAAACTACTATGTATAAAATAAATAAGATACAAAGATATATCGTATAGCACAGGGAATATAGCCAATATTTTATAATAATTTTAAATGGAGTGTAATCTATAAAAATATTGAGTACTATGTTGTATACCTGAAACTAATATATTATAAATCAATTATACTTTAATAAAACAAAGGAGAGAAAGCATATTAAGACATTTTCAGTATAATATAAAAGAAGTTGGAATTCTAAAGTGATCAGTATTTTAAGTTATAAGAAGTCCTTATATTTTGAGACAATCTTAAGTATACAGCTGTAGGATACTGAAATATATTGATATGGGCCACCTATATCCAAAACACCTCTCCTCCTGGGACCTCAGATGAAAGACAACCTAAAGTAACATAGGTGGAATCATAGAAGCATAGCAAGAAGCCTCTAGGACCTGAAAAAGGCAAGAAAACAAATTTTCCCCACAGCCTCCAGAAAGTACTCAGTGAGACCTGTGTCACATTTCTAACAACCAGAATTGTAAGGTAATAAATTTGCGTTGTTTAAACTACTGAGTTTTTGATAATTTATCATGGAAGCAATAGAAAACAAATACAGATGAGTACAAATTAATATTTAATATTATTTCCATATTAGAGAAAGTAATCATCTTTTTAAAATAATTGTCTATATTCTTCAATATATAAATTTCAGTTTACTCAACTTATTTTGAATTCTCTATATATTCTAGATATTGATGCATTTAATGTATACTTTGCAATTTTTTTTCTTGCAGAATGCTTATTTTTTCTGACTTAGTTCATCACACAGAATTTTTTATAAGTAATTATACTGATCTTTAGCTTTATGGATTCTGGATTTCATGTCTTGTTTAGGAAAGCTTTCTAATCACACAAACTTACTGAAATATTCCTCTATATTTTCTTCTAATGTGTTTATTACTGTTAGCTATGTAGTCTACCTATAATTTATTAATCTGTGTAAAATATTAGAAAGGAGTGTGAATGCTTATCTTCACAAATAAAGACCTAATAAACCATGAAATTTTTGTCAAAACTATATCAAATGTAATTATGTTTCTAAGTTTTCCATTGTTTTATCAACTTATTTGTTTGTTCCTATACCATTATATATTGTTCCCCAGGATTTAATTAATTGAGTTTTATTTGTATGATTTGATTAGCTGTTATAGCATGTCATTTATTATTTTCCTTCTTCTGAAAATTTTCTTGGCTATTCTTTCATAATTTTCAAGGGGTCATGCCTTTCTCTTATCAGATTTATTCTTGAGTATTTAATGACTTCCTTTGCTGAAACATTACAATCGCATTTTCTACTTGGTTATTTCTAGTGCATTGAAAAACTCAGCATGGGGGTTAAATATATAGACTCTGCAACCAGACTGCTTAAATTCAAATTCTTTTTCTTTCTTTTTTTTTTTTTTTTTTCTGGTACGCGGACCTCTCACTGTTGTGGCCTCTCTGGTTGTGAAGCACAGGCTCTGGACGAGCAGACTCAGCAGCCATGGCTCATGGGCCCAGCCACGCCACGGCATGTAGGATCTTCCCAGACCGGGGCACGAACCTGCGTACCCTGCATCAGCAGGCGGACTCTCAACCACTGTGCCACCAGGGAAGCCCTCAGATTCTTTCTTGACTACTCATAAATTGTGTTATACAGGTTGCACCCAAGTTTCCTCATCTGTAAAATATGATAACAATAGAAACAAACTCATACATTTGTTATAAAGAATATTTGTTTTAATGTCTTTAGACAGCACATTAATTACAGTAAAAAATTCTCCTAGTATTGTTATTTTTTATTCTGTTGATATTTTAACCTAAAATATTTTATTGATATACAATTTTATAGTTCATAAATTTGGTTAATTTTGCTCATTTCTGATTGGTATACTGCTTATTTATTCTACTTGCCTATCTTGACAATAGCTTCCACTTTAAGAAGGAATCCTAGGTGACAGCAACATTTTTACTTTCCTGATTTTAATGCTTGAGTTTTTCCCAAAAATAATAATATTTTTGAAGGCATCTAGTAGTATCTAGACATTTGGGGAATTTCTTTCTAACTTTATTTTTCTGATAGCTTTTATCATGAATGGGGATCAAGTTTCATCAAATGATTTTGTGCTGCCCTATTGAAATAATCACTCTAATTTTGCAATATAATTTGCAATATAATTTATATATGTATATATTCCTTTAAATATGTGATAAATTTCAACATGTAATGTTGATAAGTACATGGATAAGGATAGAAAAATTACCCTAAATCTGAAAAGAGCTATTCTTTTACTATTCTATCTTACTATGATTAAATAGTATAATTTGTAAGACCTCTACTCTTCAGAATTTATTGAGTTTTATTTGGATATAATACATCAATAAAATTGTTATTGATCCACATGATTTTGAAGATTATATGCATAAGGATGGGTAAAGTTTAGCTTAGCAGGATTGACTACATGCTTCTCTCAGGTTTGTCTGAAGCCTGGCATTGACCCTTGGCCAAAGCTACAGAATGTACTAACTAGAGATCAATAATGTTTGGCAACCATGCATTTATAAGTTTTTTGGAAGTAACATTGTTAATGAAATTCAGATGTGCGAGGTTTCAGGAGAGCCTGAGGTTATACATAACTAACATATATAACCTGGTACTCAAGAAAAAGAGGTTATGTATTGTGATAACTACTTTTTAATTACTTTAAGTATTCAATTGCTAAAAGGACTCACAGATTACAAATAGTTGATACTCTTGAAACAGCTTCAACATGGGCAAAAGCAAGATATGAATATCTGTTGAAGTGGTCTGGAAATGTCAGTAGCAGGCTACTTTATTCCTCCATCACTGGGTCATCCAGGATGTGCTTTGTCTTCAGGTCTTGAATCACCACCAGTGATTATGTGATGTCATTTTTTCATTATGCCTCAAAATTACTTCTAAATATAAATTTACAGGTTGGTTTGTCCAACCATATTTTTCTTCAATATTCCTTGGTATTCCTCAGATTCCATTTTTTTCATCTTATTGTACTTCATACTGAAGTAACTTTTTCAGAGATATATTTATTTTTTGCTAGCATTAGGTATAATACCTCTTATTCCCACAGGATGCCTTTCTTATCTTTTATATGTTGCCACTCTATTCTTGATACTTCCTCCCCACTAGATTTCTAGTGAAGAAATCACTAGATTGGTGAAGTGATATTCTCTAGTCTTATTTCTCTGTAGAACTAATGCATGTTACTGTCTGATTTTTCAGGAATTGCCCCAAATAGTCTCTTTCTGGTGGTACTCTTTTCCCCCATTACTATTTATTTAAAGTATGTTTGTTCAGACATTTGATGGAGTTTTGGATTGGAGATGAAGTGTGAACATCAGCTTAACTGACTTCCTTGATTCAGTTACTCTCACTTAATTCTTATAACAGATCTGTGATAAGGGTTTGAGAATTTCCATTGCACAGATAAGAAAACTGAGACAGATAATTTAATTAATTTGTGCAAAAGACACATCTAGTCAATGTAGAACATGGTTATGAAATCAGTTGTGTAGGCCAACACACACTTCTTTCACTCTAATATAATGTTTCACTAGACTGATATAGGATTTTGTTCTGAGGTACTTATACTTGGTGGCAGAAATGAGACTTTTTGAAGATCTTTTCTGTAGGTTATTCTAATGTTTTTTTTTTAATGAATGAAAGTGATGTTTGTTGGAATGTCTGCATAGGAAATAATGAGTTAGTGGAAAGAACATGCATTTTGGAGTATAGTAGATTTGTTTCTAAATCATGGTTTTCAGTTCCAATTACTAACTTGTGACCTTGGGTATGCAATAATTATTTTTCAACTTTCTTATGTTTTTCTATATTTATTTATAAAATGCATATAGTAGCAAATATTTCAAGAGGATTAATGCGAAGATTGATTGAGATGTGTATTTAAGAGCATATGATAGACACTGACCAAAGGTTAGTTTCTTTCTCATCCTACCTATCATATTTCATTCTAAGAACACCCCAAGAGTTGGATATAATCATCTTATTATTGGTGAGGACACTCATGCTCAGAGGGATGAAACATAACTTGCACTGTCAGGTAGCTAATAAATGGTGCAGCCAAATTTAGCGTGGAAGGTTGTAGGACATTATACTTACTGTTTTCTTCTGGGATTTTTCTAATTCACATTCTGAACTTGGTACCACATTAGTATTTCCTTTGATCTAAACAGTCTCTTCTTGTTGGAATCCCCTGAGTTTACTTCTCTTTGGTGTTTCAGGCCACCGGATTTAATTAAAGAGAACTGAATGCCTCTTTGTCAGAAAACTTTCAAGAAAGGGATCTATTTTTATTGATTTAGAAAATGGAGAATTAAACAAATATGAGCCTGCAGCTGAAATCATTAGCAAAGAGCTTTGGTGGTAGTTAGGACTATGGATGGAGAGAAATAAATATTCCATGGTAGAGCAAAATCATTGCAGAGGAAAAGACCTCTTCCTCCATTTATGTAAATAAAAAGAGCTGGGTTTAATAAAAAGTTGTCAAGATGGCTATATTTATCTTAACAATGTAGAACGCAGCCTGGATTTTGTTCCATAATTAACAAATGTTCAAATGGTTTTGGTGTATAGGATTCTGTGTGTTTGTGTGTGTGTTTGTGTGTGAATGTGTGTGTGTAACAATTAGTCATTGCTGTTGGAGCCAAATATATACCAATAGATCTCTTTGTCATTTTGTAGTTGTTGTAGTAATACATGGGGCCCTTGTTTGTATTCAGTTTTTATATACTGATACTGTTGTTTAGTGCTCACCAAAAGCTTTTAGGTAAGTATGTCAGGTGTCACATGCTCAATTAATGGACAAGATTAACAAGGCATAGAAACATTTGGTACCTTACCAATGCTTAATTACTACTTAGTATCAGAGTTTTTATTATAACACAAGTGTTCAGATTTCTAGTCTAATCTTCATTTGAATATATGTGAATTGATTCAGCAAAGATATTTTTCTTCACTGTGGCATCCTATTAAAAATGATGAATCCTGATATTAAAAAGAACCTCCTCAGAAGGTGATGCATCCTCTCTCCCTGAGTTTGTATGATAATCACCCAAGTACCTTCCATAAAAATAGTATATGCCTTTTTATACCTTTTAATTTTCAAAATCTGACCAAAAAATAAAAC
This sequence comes from Neophocaena asiaeorientalis asiaeorientalis, assembly GCF_003031525.2. Taxonomy (NCBI): domain Eukaryota; kingdom Metazoa; phylum Chordata; class Mammalia; order Artiodactyla; family Phocoenidae; genus Neophocaena; species Neophocaena asiaeorientalis. The sequence goes on along the minus strand of NW_020172675.1, from coordinate 324,321 downwards.
CTCATTAAGCTTCCACGAATAAATAAATATTTAGTTAAATTTGAATAGTATGTCATGGGTCAGTTTGTGGTCAAAACTTTTCTCTTGGAAATTTAGGACTTTAAATTTCTTCAAGATTGATGAAATAGAAATACCTTTGCAAGTGCTCAGTTGATGTAAGACCAGCCAGTAAGTGAATTTGAGCACAACCTGTTCATGGAGCCTACGGGAATCACAGATGCAACATTAACTATATGTGTAAGGGGACATATTCAACTGCAGATGACACAGGACTCTGGTATATATCTACTTCACATGAACTAACTCACATTGACAGAAGATCCCAGGAAGTGAAATTTTACCAAACACATAGTTAGAACCTATATCATAAACTTATAGATCAGAAGAGAAACCTAGAACTGATCTCCTGCAAACAATTCATTTTATAGAGGTGGAAGCTGAGGCACAGAGAGCAGAAGTAACTTACTCCAAGTCCCCTATTTGGTGAGAGATAGATTGGAATTCAAATTCAAGTTTCCTGATGCCAACAACCTTGGCAGTCTTAAGAACATTTTAAATTATTATTTGATATATGGAAATAGATATGCATAAGATTTTAACAATCTCAGATTTAACAGTTAATTTACAGATGCTTTCTTCCATGTATCTATTAAAATCAAAAAGACTTTGTATTTCTTCCATATATCTATTAGCATCACTGGTCAAAAGAACAAACAAATGAAAACATATGTAAAAAGTAGCTTAGACTGTCTTCATGACTTTGTCCAGACCAATATTGAAAATTCTATGCCTCATTTTCAACTGTGAAATAATGGAGTTGAGTCATCTTTTTTAAGATCTATGAACTTAAATACCAGATGTAGCTTTATAATGAATTGAAGACACTTCAGAGTGAAACAATGCCCCTCTGCAAGCTAAAAGCAGGAAATATTTCATTTTGGTCTCTCGTGCCTAGAGGAAACATTTTTTCTCTCCCCTATGTTAAGTGTAGTTGATTTTCCTTCATAGATTTGAAGCACGTATGCTGTCCATCATCATGTCAAGTATTGGTCTTTTTTATTAATATAATTATGTATGGTATCAATACTCCAAATCTTCTTTGTATTCCAGCTTGTGAGGTTTCTGATTTGAACAAACAAGATAAAGAAGACATATATATCAAAGAATCTGAGCTCCACATTCATACTTTCTGGCTGAGTCATGTATCTCTCTCTCTCTCTCTCTCTCTCTCTCTCTCTCTCTCACACACACACACACCACTCACATGTGGAACTATCACAAAGGAAGCACCAGCTTTAACAGCATTATCCTCCATCTAATTAGAACACAATGCTCCACTAAAACAAAGTCACAAAAGATTAGCCAACAGCCATACAAAGCAAAACTATTTAAATCCCCATCTATGTTGTGCTGTGATTTAACCAATTAACATGGTTAAACAATAATCATCAGAACAGATAATAAATAAAAAACATGAATAAAAAAAAAAAGCCTAAGTAATGATTTGGTACCAAATAATTTTGTAGAAATCTTCGTTTATAATAAATTAACCAAAGGCATCTTTTAGAAATGTTGTTTCTGAGAGATTTTATATATTTTTTTAATGTATTAAGTTTATTTCTGGAGACTCTGTTTAACAATACTGGGGCACAATTTAAAGCTAACAGCCTGGACTATAGAACATTCGTCACTCAACAAAACTGTAATATAATTTCTTTCTGAAGAGAAGCACTTCTTCATTTACTTTTGAAGTAAATAATACATTCAGAAGATTACTAATTCTTTTGTTGACTTCATTCAGTGTTCTTACATGTTGACACTGAAAAGTTCCATGAAGTTTATTTCAAGCAATGTGAGGCTGAGAAAGCTGATTTCACTTACTTTGAGGTTTCTTTTCAGCTCTTTAAATCTTTATACTGCCAATAAACAAACACAAATGTTGAAAAAGAAAAAAAAGCTAAAAACTTTGTCCTGTGGAAACAAGCATATGGTAAGTATTCTCAGTATGGTTTGATTTGGAATATACTAGAAGATTTTTTAACACTTTACTTTTATTGGAGTATAGTTGATTTACAAGGTTGTGTTAGTTTCAGGTGTACAGCAAAGTGATTCAGTTATACATATACATACATTCATTCTTAGATTCTTTTCTCATGTACGTTATCACAGAATATTGGATACAGTTCCCTGTGCTATACAGTAGGTCTTTGTTTGTTTTATATATAGTAGTGTGCATAAGTCCAACAAAGTTGGACAAATGGGACTTCCAAACACTCTCTCACAATGACACTCATTCGTATGTAGGGGACTTACTGCATATAGTAGTGTGTATATGTCAACCCCAATCTCCAAATTTATCCCTCCCCCTTCCCCCTTGACAACCATAAGTTTGTTTTCTACATCTGTGTCTCTACTTCTGTTTTGTAAATAAGTTCATTTATACCAGTTTTTTTTAAGATTCCACCTATAAGTGATATAATATGATATTTCTGTGTCTGACTGACTTCACTCAGTATGACAATCTCTATGTCCATCCTTGTTGCTGCAAATAGCATTATTTTGTTCTTTTTTATGGCTGAGTAATATTCTATTGTGTATATGTACCACATGCTCTTTATCCATTCCTCTGTCAATGGTCATTTAAATTGCTTCCATGTCCTGGCTATTGTAAATAGTGCTGCAGGGAACTTTGGGGTGCATGTATCTTTTTGAATTTTTGTTTTCTCTGGATATATACCTAGGAGTGGGACTGCTGGGTCATATGGTAGTTCTATTTTTAGTTTTTTGAGGAACCTCCATACTGTTCTCCATAGTGGCTGTATCAATTCACATTCCCACCAATAGTGCAAGAGGGTTCCCTTTCTTCCACACCCTCTCCAACATTTATTGTTTGTAGATTTTTTGATGATGGCCTTTCTGCTGTGAGGTGATACCTCACTGTGGTTTTGATTTGGATTTCTCTGATAATTAGTGATGTTGAGCATCTTTTCATGTGTTTGTTGGCCATCTGTATGTCTTCTTTGGAGAAATATCTATTTACGTCTTCCACCCATTTTTTGATTTTTATTTTGTTTTTTTTTTTTTTTTGATATTGAGCTGTATGCGCTGCTTGTATATTCTGGAGATTAATCCTTTCTCCATTGCTTCATTTGCAAATATTTTCTCGCATCCTGAAGGCTGTCTTTTCATGTTGCTTCTGGTTTCCTTTGCTGTGCAAAAGCTTTTAAGTTTAATTAGGTCCTATTTGTTTGTTTTTGTTTTTATTACTCTAGGAGGTGAATCCAGAAAGATCTTGCTGCAATTTATGTCAAAGAATGTTCTGCCTAGGTTTTCCTCTCACAATTTTATAGTGTCTGGCCCTGCATTTAGGTCTTTGATCCATTTTGATTTTATTTTTGTGTATGGTGTCAGTGAATGTTCTAATTTCATTTACATGTAGCTCTCAAGTTTTCCCAGCACCACTTATTGAAGAGACTGTCTTTTCTCCATTGTATATTCTTGCCTCCCTTGTCATAGATTAATTGACCATAGGTGCATGAGTTTATTTCTGGGTTTTCTATTCTATTACATTTATCTATATTTCTTTTTTTTTTTTTTTTACATTTATCTATATTTCTGTTTTTGTGCCAGTACCATACTGTTTTGATTACTGTAACTTTGTAGTATAGTCTGAAGTCAGGGAATCTGATTTCTCCAGCTCCATTTTTCTTTCTCAAGATTGCTTTGGCTATTTGGGGTCTTTTGTGTTTCCATATAAATTTAAAGTTGTTTTTTCCCTAATTCTGTGGAAAATGCCATTGGTAGTTTGATAAGGGTTGCATTGAATCTGTAGATTGCCTTGGGTAGTGTAGTCATTTTCACAATACTGATTCTTCCAATACAAGAGCATGGTATATCTCTCCAACTGTTTGTGTCATCTCTGATTTCTTTCATCAGCATCTTATTATTTTCAGAGTAGTGATCATTTTTCTCCTTAGGTAGACTTATTCCTAGGTGTTTTATTCTTTTTGATGTGATGGTAAATGGGACTGTTACCTGAATTTCTCTTTCTGATCTTTCATTTTTAATGTATGGGAATGCAAGAGATTTCTGTGTATTAATTTTGTATTTTGCAACTTTACTGAATTCATTGATGAGCTCTAATAGTTTTCTGGTAGCATCTTTAGGATTTTCTATGTATAGTATCATGTCATCTGCAAACAATGACAGTTTTACTTCTTCTTTTCCAACTAGTATTCTTTTTATTTCTTTTTCTTCTCTGATTGCTGTGGCTAGGAGTTCCAAAACCATGTTGAATAAAAGTGGTCACAATGAGCATCTCGCCTTGTTTGTAATCTTAGAGGGAATGCTTTCAGCTTTTCACTGTTGAGAATTATAATAGCTGTGGGTTTGTCATATATTCTCTTTATTATGTTGAGGTAAGTTCACTCTATTCCCACTTTCTGGAGGGTTTTTATCATAAATGGGTGTTGAATTTTGTCAAAAGCTTTTTGTGCATCTATTGAGATTATCATATGGTTCTTATTCTTCAGTTTGTTAACATGGTGTATCGCAGTGATTGATTTGTGGACATTGAAGAATCCTTGCATCACTGGGACAAATCCCTCTTGGTCATGGCGTATAAGCCTTTTAATATATTGTTGGATTTGGTTTGCTAGTATTTTGTTGAGGATTTTGTGTCTATGTTCATCAGTGATATCCCCCTCAGTGATATTTTCTGTTTTTGTGGTACCTTTGTTTGGTTTTGGTATCAGGGTGATGGTGGCCTCATAGAATGAGATTGAGAGTGTTCCTTCCTCTGTAATTTTTTGGAAGAGTTTCAGAAGGAGAGGTTTAACTCTTCTCTAGATTTTTGATAGAATTTGCCTGTGAAACCAACTGGTCCTGGACTTGGAATATACTAGAATTGATGCAATTATTTAATTGCTTTGCATAACAGATGCAAACATTCTTTGGCTTATATAAACAAAGTTTTTACAAGTCCTCTGAGCTATGTTAGAAATAGATAAGTGATTACATGTAGATAGTTGTGGCAAAGCTGTCTAAAAGGCTGAAAATATCTGACATTATCAAATAGCCAAGTACAGTGCAACAATTGATTACATGCAACTGGATAAAAATTATAGATTATCTGCCAAATCATCAATTAATATATCTGTAGGGAAGAACAATTATGAAAGTCATCAGTTACATTTTAATTACATTTTATTATTGAAAGCTAACTGTTTCTGTAATCAATAAATAACACTTTAGCACTGGAGTTGAAGCATAAACAACAATTAAACAGGAGTGTCTGTGTGTTATTTTTTTCTCTTATAAATGTTAGCTTGGATTTGGTATTGACTGATATTGGGAACATTGTGACATAAATAAAGTTGCTCTTTTTTTATAAGCTAAATTTCCCTAGCAATAAATTATAATACAATATACATTCCATTTAGTAAGTGTTGCACAAAATGGAGAATCTCTCTTAATATCACTCTGTGGGGCATTCTTTCACTGTGATTGCTACAAAGGTGTATAAGGAGCATGGTCCTCTCTAATTTTGAAAGGATCTTCACTATTAATGCTTCACAGGGACCCAAGTAATTGTGGAGATGGAAACAAATTTCTCTATCTTTCAAAATAAATTTAGGTGTGCTTTTGTTTTTCTTTTATGACCTGTTGAAAAGCCTGTGGTTGGAGAGAAAATAGAAATCAATGGCTAAAATAAGAGAGAAAAAGAAAAAAGGGATATACAAGCTGATGAAATCAGAGCAGATTAAAATGTCATATTAAAATACATGGTTTTGAACTTTGAGGACCTCATGATATATGATGGGAAATGCCTGCAAAAATGAATGCAAATGTTTTGAATTTCATTCTGGTATTTACAAGAAAGATATTTCCAACGGACTGATTTATTTTCATGCCAAAAATAGTAAAATAGAAGAGAAAATCATTTTTAATGATTGAATTAGACCAAAAACTTTAATTGCACATGGGTTATATAGATATGGATAGTATTTATTTAAATCATTCATTAATTCACTCAGTCAAAACATTTTTTATGAATTCTATGCCAGGTGTTCTTTAGGTGGACATAAAATAGATACAAAAATAAATGAAGCATACCAACTAGGGTGGCTAAAATAAAAAGATAGATAATTTTAAGTGTTGACAAATATGTAGAATGTGAAATTATGCCACCATTTTGGAAAACATTTTTTTCAGTTCCTCAATGTTAAAGATAGAGTTACCACTTCAACTTCTAGGTATATACACAGTAGGATTGAAAACATGGGTCTAACAAAAGTGTGTACATAAATGTTTATGGAAGCATTATTCATAATATCCAAAAAGTGGGAACAACCCAAATTGTTCATTATCTGATGAATAGATGGTCAAAATGGTGTATTGATACAATGGAATATTATTCAGCCATCTAAATAAATAAAGTACTGATTCATGGTACAACTTGATGAAACTTGAAAACATTAAAATAAGAGAAGGAGCCAGACATAAAAGCCCACCAATTATATGATTCTATGCATATGAAATGTCCAGATAGGGAAATCCATAGGGACAGAAAGTAGATTAGTGGTTGCCAGGAGCTAGAGGGTGGGAGAAGGAGTGACAGTGACTGCTCCATGCATTATTTCCAGGTTTTATAGTTGTATGCAGTGGAGTAAACAGAGAGACTATAATTATTCCATCTTAAACAAAACTGTAACCACACATTCTCTTTTAAATTTGATAAACTTTCTGCTTCACACACTCTACAGATGCTAAATCCAGTGTTTACTCACTGTCTTCATCTTTGTTGATATTTAAGGCTTTGATTAACCTCACCTTCTCAGTGAGATCAATTCTATTTATGGCTACAAATTTCCCCCACAGACCCCAACTTTTTTTTTTTGCTCTGCTCTACATTGTTTTCATAACAGTATACCTTCTCAAATTTAGGAAATTTTGTAAGTTATTATATTCATTTTTCTTTACTGTACTAGAATATACACAAAGCCAGTGATCCATGTCTCTTTTATTTCCTTTTATTTCCCAAAGTCCTAAAATAGTGTTGAGCTTAGAATACCCCAACTAATTTGCTGAATAAGTTAATGAACTCTGGGAAAATTTTCTCAACTTTTTATTTAAAAATTTAATCTCTCATTCTTATATATGTATATTCCTTAGGAAAGAGTTAACATAACAGACTGCTATCTCAAAAAAAATTCTGTTTGCAAGATTAGCCCTTGGTTGGTATCTGGGAAGTTGGATTTTGGAGGACTCCCACGGTTCCCAAAAATGATGAGTGGCATTTCCCATGTGCTGTTCCAACTCATTGGTAGGGGAATTAAGTACATCCTAGATGATTCCACTGAGAGAAGACTCTTTAAACCTTGCACTTATCCCCCTCTGGTCTTTGCTTCACGTGATTTTTTCCCTTTGCTAATTTTGTTTTTTATCCTTTAGCAGTAATAAATCATAGCCATGAGTACAACTATATTCTGAGTTCTGTGAGTTACCATAGTGAATTATTGAAATTGGGAATGGTCTTCAGGAACTCCAAGAAACACACACATACACATACGTATATATTTACACACATATATATTTGATTTGGATATATGCAGCGTAAATTTGGCATGACTGATTATAGCCTCACATTATCTCTGTATTTTCTGTTTGTTTACTGCACCCTCCATTATTCACACTAGAAAATATCCTCAAGTGGTCAGAGATAGTTGATTGTCAATTGATATTTAAAGATGATGCATATAAAGTAGATTGGCAATTCTGTATGTATTGATAGGGAAGAGTGATCAGCATAAGCTGGCAATTATATTGGAGATACCTGAATGTCAAAATTCAGATAACTTTTAAAATTTTTCTGAAAGTGTTCCATTTCCCCTGAGAAAAATCCTCAGGTTTCTTTCCCAGACTGGCAAAATTTTCATGCTGTTGTTCTCTATGTTTATGGTGGTGGTAGTAGGATGGAGGGTTTTATATACACTATCCCCCATACCCATTTTTACCTCTATGTCTCACCTCAGACATCTACTTTCGTGTTAATGCCTCAGCTTCTACTCTTTTACATGGCATATTAGCTGCCTTACCATCTATATCCTGCTCTGTCTGCATACAAGGCCTAAGGGTCCCTCAGCCTTGTTCCATCAGTTATCACCTTCTATCTGCTTTCAGTTTTCCAAGGTGCTGTTGAAACTTCTTGTCAGCTTGACCTCTCTTCTGTTTTCTTTATTTTTGTGGATTTATAACACTCTTATGCTTTACTACCATTTTAATTGGATCTTGGAATTAAAGAAGATGGAAACCAGTGTTAAGCAAAATCACAAACATTTTATTAACCATATTATAAAATGGTATGTAGAAATAATCCCTAAACATAGTGTTAGGCTGCCTACATGGTGTGATTTGAGAAGTCAAGACAAGATCCCCTTTATCCTCAATGTTCTGTTTACCTGTTTCCTCACATGAAATTCTTGTTCCATTAAACAAATACTTTAATTCCACAGAGACAAAATTGAACAAACAAATGTCTGTGAAATTCTGGCATAATTCAAACTCCTATGTGAAATATCGGCTTTAGATCTTACTGATAGTAAATTTTGCATAGGAAAAGGTAAGACATAGTGTCAGGACTCTAGGCCTAAAAGGCAAGAATTTGGACACCAAAATAGACATAAAAGTATACAATATGGGATACCAAGGTATTAAAACCAATTCACTTCTGATAAGATTATATAGAATATAATGTGAGTTAGACTGGGAAACAGGCTTAAAAGCATAACCTCAGCATTGACACACAGGCTTCAGTGGCTTTTTCTATGCTTAAGGGGATTACACTGATACTTAATTCCTCACAAGCTCTGAAATTTTATTCTACTTTAAAAATGTTTGAACTACAACAAAAAATATGCTTCCTGGCCTCAACTTTGCATTATTATTTATGTTTAAATATTAGTATTTTCAATGTATATGAACATAGATCATTCTTTCAGATTTTTCTTCAGATGTCCCAGAGTTAATGTTATTTGAGTCTAAGGGATTAATATAAGAGAACATTTCTGTCTCTCCAAGGATTCTTTGAGATCTTTGCTCTAATCAAAACTATTCCTTCTTATTACTGTTCTTTCTTGCGTTTAATTGATGATGTGTTGATGTACTCTTCCAGGTACCATAAGTGGAATAGACATTCTTTGCAAAAACGAGACTGCTTTCACTGTGATCATGGGTTCTTATCCCTCCTTTCCATTGGTGGCAATGTGTAGAGAGCAGGGGTGCATAGCTTACATTTTCCTGAATACTCTTAGTAAGACTTGCATTTGAGTTCATCAACAAAAACAGTAACAACCTTTGAAAAAGTCATTAGAAGTCAGTGTACATGGTGGTCCAAAGGATGATTCAGCAAAATGAGTAACCAGCATAAATGAATGATGTTAGGGAAATGCAGAAGCAAAAAAAAAATATTGAAAGAGCTATGGCATTGTGAGTAATAACAGTGTGTTAGGTTTTTACTTCAGTGAGAGATACGAAATTAGCTAGGAATGGTATGTATGACAACAAGATGGTACCTGAATATGAAAAGAAAGAGATGGGTCCTGGACAATATAAAACAATCTTCACTGATTGGACAATAAGCAAAAATGTAAATTTTTTCCTTTTTAATTTTTTCTAAATCTTCATTAATAAATCAGTATACTTGGGCTTCCCTGGTGGCGCAGTTGTTGAGAGTCCGCCTGCTGATACAGCGCACACGGGTTCATGTGCCTGTCCGGGAAGATCCCATATGCTGCGGAGCAGCTGGGCCCATGAGCCATGGTCACTGAGCCTGCACGTCTGGAGCCTGTGCTCCACAATGGGAGAGACCACAGCAGTGAGAGGCCTGCGTACCGCAAAAAACAAACAAACATAAAAAAAAAATCAGTATATTTCACATGGGCCCATACATTTTATAATCCCTTTTTAAATCAAATAGTTTATATACAGAAGAGACCCACATAAAAAGTAATCACTAAGAGTGTGCACAACATATGTGTAGCCCAAGCTATGAGAATTGTCATATATTTCATCAGATGGATTGCATAGAACTACTAAACACTTTGATGAAGTTTTCAATTTTTACTATCATACTTGACAATATTTAACATATTTTACATATTTCTATATTAAGGGTTAAAACAGGTCAATTAAAAGATAGATAAGCACATTAATATATTTCAATATCATTTCTACAATTTATTATATTATAATTTATTTTTAAATTATGTGCTTGTATGAAATTAAGATAGTTTCTGAAATTCTAACATTCACTTCAACAAAATTCAGATTAGTTTCTTGTCTTTGTAATGCATTAGAAACAGTCTGAATAACTATTTTATTTTAATTATTGTCCATACAATTTACGAGGAGAAACTGTAGTTTATTGGAGAGCATAAAATATCTATATCTCCTATGTTGGTAAAAGATGGCTTAATATAGTACTTTAAGGGTACTACATTTTTATTGAAGTATATTTATAATATACAATACTATAAATTGTTATATATTATAAATTATTATATTAGTTTCAGGTGTACAACATTTTGATTTTGTTATTTTTATAGATTATATTTCATTTAAAGTTATTATAAAGTATTGGCTATATTCCCTCTGATGTACGTTACAACTTTGTATCTTATTTATTTTATATTTAGTAGTTTTTATGCCTTAATCCCTTTCCCACATATACCCTTCCCACCACTTCTCTCCCCACTGGTAACCACTACAAAAACAAATCAAATAGTTTATATACAGAGGAGACACACATAAAAAGTATTTGCTAAGGGCATGCACAACCTATGAGAAGCTCAAGCTATGAGAATTAGGTCATTATTTTAATACTATCCCCTTATCATACAAATCACTTACAAATACCTTATCCAATTCAGTAAGTTGTCTTTTTGTTATGTTGATGGTTTCCTTCTCCGTACAAAAGCTAAAAGCTTTAAAATCGGATAAGACATAATTTGTTTATTTTTGCTTTTATTTCCCTTGTCTGAGGAGACAGATTTTAAAAAATACTGAAAAGCCCTATATCAATGAGTGTACTGCCTATGTTTTCTTCTAGGAGTTATATGTCTTCCAATCTTACGTTTTGGTCTTTAATCCATTTTGAATTTATTTTTGTGTGAGAAAATGTTCTAATTCTATTATTTTACATATAGATTTCTAGTTTTCCCAGCACCACTTATTGAAGAAACTGTCTTTTATCTACTGTATATTTTGCATCCTTTGTCATAGATTAATTGACCATATATATGTACATTTATTTCTGGGCTCTCTATTCTGTTCCATTGACTTATGTGTCTCTTTTCATTTCAGTACCATACTGTTTTGTTTACTATAGATAGCTTTGCATTATGATATGAAGTTAGGGAACGTGATACCTCCAGCTTTGTTCTCTTTTATCAAGATTGCTTTGGCAATTTTGAGCTTTTTGTGATTCCATATGAATTTTAGAATTATTTAGATTATTTATTCTACTTCCATGAAAAATGTCATGGGTTCTTTGATACTAATTACATTAAATCTGTAGATTGCTTTGGGTAATATGGATATTTTATCAATATTAATTTTTTTCAAACTACGAATATGGGATAACTTTCAATTTGTTTCTATTGTCTTCAGTTTTCTTCATCAATATTTTATTGTTTTCAGAGTATAGATCTTTCACCTCCTTGGTTAAGTTTATTCTTAAGTACTTTATTCTTTTTGATATGATTATAAATAGGATTATTTTCTTAATTTCTTTTTCTGATAGTTCTTAGTGTTTGGAAAAGTCACAGATTTTTGTATTAGTTCTAATAGTTTTTGGGTGGAGACTTTAGTTTCTATATATAGTATCATGTCATCTGCAAAGGGTGACAGTTTATTTCTTCCTTTCCAACTTGTATGAATTTTATATCTTTTTTTTTCTGATTGCTGTCGCTAGGACTTCCAACTATGTTAAATAGAAGTGGTGAGAGTGGGCATCATTGTCTTGCTCCTGAATTTAGAAGGAAGGCTTTTAGCATTTCACTATTGAGTATGATGTTAGCTGTGTGTTTGTCACAAATGACTTTTATTATGTTGAAATGTGTTCTCTCCACACTCACATTAACATGAGTTTTTATCATGAATGGATATTGATTTTGTCAAATGCTTTTTCTGCATCTTATTGTGATGATCATGTGATTTTTTTCCTTTCCTTTTGTTAATGTGGTGTATCACATTGATTGATTTGTGAATATTGAAACATCTTTGTGTCCCTGCAATAAATCCAACGTGATCATGGTTTATTATCTTTTTTTATATATTAATGAATATGGTTTGATAATATTTCATTGAGGATTTTCACATCTATATGCATCAAAGATATAGGCCTGTAACTCTTTTTGCCTGTTCACCTGATGCCAGCCCCTCTATGCCAGCTGCTGTACTGTACTATTGTACTTTTCAAGATACTGTCCTGTAAGATTAAAACTGTTTTCTTTATTTTTTGTGTTTGTATTTTATGTATTATTTGTGTGAAAAGTATTTACAAGCCTATGACAGTACAGTACTATATAGCAAATTGTGTTAGTTGGGTACCTAGGCTAACTTTTTTGGACTTACTAACAAATTGGACTTACGAATGCACTCTCAGAATGGAACTCGTTCATATGTAGGGGAATTACTGTATTACACTTGTTAACATATGTGTACCCAGTAAAGAAGCACCTAAATATATTAGGCAAATACTAGCAGACAAAAAAGAGAAACTCACAATAATATAATAATAGTAGGGGTCTTTAACACCTCACTTACATCAATGGACAAATCTACAGAAAGAAAATTGAAAATGCAACAGTAATCTTAAAAGACACAATAGACCAGTGGGGTTTAATAGATATCTACAGGACATTTCATCCAAAAACAGAAGAATACACATTCTTTTCAGGTGCAAATGGAACATTCTGCAGGATAGATCACATGCTAGGTCACAAAACAAGTCTCAACAAATTTAAGATAATAGAAATTATATCAAACATTTTTTATAACCACAATCCTATGAAACTAGAAATCACTTACAAAAAAATGGAAAAAGAATAAACAAGTGGACACCAAATATTGTGCTACTAGAAAACCAATGAATAAATAAAGAAGTCAAAGACAAACACAGAAAATACCTTGAGACAAATGAAAATGGAACAAATGAAACCAGCCTTGGTTTCAGTGACAGTTTAAAGGATGTACCCTCTGATTCTTCACTGTGTTTTTTCTTCAAGTCTTCATAAAGCCTTTTAAGTTTCTCTTGAATCAGAATTAAGCTGAGTGGGACTTGATCCTGATGCTAATCCTGCATCCACACACTGAGAAGTTTCTTCTTCTCCTCCATCATTTTTCCATGCTTCTTTGATATTATTGTCGACATCATTGGCACAGCAGACTTCACGTTCCATGATCTTGTCCTTGTTCTTTAGAATTGTGCCGGTGGTTGAATGATTCATGTTATAAGAATGAGCAACGTCTACCATCTTTTTGCCTCCACTCTCTCAATTATTCTCCCTTTTGTTTCCATCATTATCACTTGGCACTTCTTAGCAGTACCAGCTACAACACTGCTGCTTTTACGCTTGCTTCCAGACACCCTGGGCTTGAAATAAAGATATTGTACTACTGTACTCTATACAGTACTGTACAGTAAAGTACACAAAAACACAACCACTTATACAGGATGCATGCATGTGACAATGTACGCCAGACATGTAACCTAACTTACATGATTGAACATGCGAGTGCACGTTCACATGTTTGAAAGTTCACAACATGAAGGTTTGTATGTAGGGGACTTACTGTATTTTCTTATTGTATTCAACCCTTTATCATTATATAATGCCTACTTAGTCTTTTGTTATAGCCTTTAAATCTATTTTGTCTGATCTGAGTATTGCTACCCCAGCTTCTCTGTTGTGTTCCTTTACATCAAATACTTTTTCCATGTCTTCACTTTCAATGTGCATGTGTCTTTAGCTCTGAAGTGAATCTCTTGTAGGTAGCATATAGAAAGATCTTATTTTTAAATCCAATCAGCCACCTTAGCTCTCTTGATTGGAGCATTTAGTCCATTGACATTTAAAGTAAGTATTGATACATACGTACTTATTGCTATTTTATTACTTGTTTTCCACTTGTTTCATAGTTCTTCTGTTCATTTCTTCTTCTTTGTGTTTCTCCCCTTGTGGTTTAATGGTTTTCTTTAGAATTATACCTGTGTTACTTTCTTTTCAGTTTTTGTGTATCTATTGCAGGTTTTTGATTTGTAGTGATCATGGGGATTATATATGTTGACCTATAACTATATCTACTTGTTTAAAACTGGTAGTCATTTAAGTTCAAACACATTCTGAAAGTTCTACATTTTTTACTCCTCTCCTCCATGTTTTGTGTTTTTTGATGTGATATTTTACATCTTCTTGCTTATCTCTTAACATTTTATTTTAATTATAGTTGCTTTAACAGTTATTTTGTCTTTTAATTTTCATATTAGCTTATTTAAGTAGATGATACTTACTATATATGTACTGAGAAGTACTGAAGCAAATGGGACCTCTGCAAGCTCTTAGCTCATGTTGGCCACAGACAGAGATCTGACCTGAGGTCTTCCCAGGCACCTGTGGCTCCACTAAGACACAGAGCCTCAGGTGCAAGTGCCCTTTGTCTCTCATAGCCAAACAGTGCCCCCAGCCTCTGCTAGGGCCCCATATTGTGGAACCAGTTCCCAGAGCAAGCAAAGCCTCTGTGGTCTCTTAGCTTGTATTGAGGGGTGAGCTTTGGTTATGCAGCCACCTTTAGAGATATGGGCTGATTCTGAAGCATGGCTTGAGTAAGGGCCAACAATGGCCACCAATGCCCCATGCACACCTCACTTCAGGACCAGGTCACCTCTGCATCCATAGTAAAGTCTTATCCCAAGTAATGGCTGCTGTAGATCCAGTGCCACACTGTGATGTGGAGTGAGTGGGGCCAGAGCGTTTACTTGACTCAGGCTGGAGTGTGCAGCAAGGTGGTCATGAGAATCCTGGCAGCTGCTAAAGCAGACCCCTTACTGCCCTGCCTCAGGGGAAGGGTAAAACACATGTGTGTTTCACAAGTGGAATCCAGGCTTCTCACAGACTTTCTGTTAGTCTCAGTGCAGTGTCCTCTAACAGCCAAAGGGGCTTGTCTCCATCACATATACCCCAGGTCTTTGGTGTCTAATCTGTAGCTTGAACCACTCACTCCCCAGGGAAGGAGTCTGCCCATGAAATCTCCATTTTCCTCTGGGTCCCCTCCCAGGGATGCAGTTCCCAACCAGATATCCTTTCTTTTCTTCTACCTGATTACATGTTTATTATTCTTACAACCTTGTTTGTATGGTTCTTCTGTCAGTTACCAGTTAGTTTTCAGTGAGAATTGTTCCACATGTAGATGTATTTTTGATGTGTTAATGGGGTTAAGTGAGCTCCATATCTTCTTACTCTGCTATGTTGATCTAAGCACCCCTGAATTCATCTTTTTTTAATGTTTTCTCTGTTATTCTAACATGGAAGACATAGGATAAGAATTTATTCTCTGATAAAAACTTTATTGTTTAAATTCTATTCCAAATATAAGGTTCTGTGGTAAAAAACATAAAAATTTCCCCAAAGCCTTACAAAAGTTTTAAACCTTATAGGACTTCCTAAGAGAATTGCATCTTTTTAAAATTGTTGTACAGTTGATGTACAATATTATACATGCTTCAGGTATACAACATAGTGATTTATAATTTTTAAAGGTTATATTCCATTTATAGTTATTATAAAATATTGGCTGTATTCCCTTTGTTGTACAACATATCCTTGTAGCTTATTTTATACATAATAGTTTGTATCTCTTGACTCCTACCCCTATCTTTCCTCTGCCCCTTTCCCTCTCCTCAATTGTAACCACTTGTTTCTTCTCTATATCCATGAGTCTGTTTCTGTTTTGTTATATACATGTGTTTATTTTATTTTTTAGATTCCACATATAAGTGTTAACATATACTATTTGTCTTTCTCTTTCCAACTTATTTACTTAGCACAATACCCTCCTAGTTGATCCATGTTATTGTGAATGACAAAAATTTCAGTCTTTTTATGGCTCAATAGTATTTCCTTGTATATATATTGGCAGGTGGATTCTTAACCACTGCCCCACAGAGGAAGTCCAAGAATTGGAAGATTTTTAAAATATCAGTGATAATTTTTTTCATAGATATTTCATTGATTTATCTTCAAAAACGTACTGAGCCTGATTTATCAGAAGGAAAAACACAAAACAAAAACAGAAAGATCTCTGCCCTCCAAGTAGAAGACTACATGTTCTAGTGGAGGAAGTGCAGAATTTCCTACTAGATTCAATAAGAATTGTGAAAGGAAAAAAAAAAAAAAGAGTCCTGATGACTCAGATTTTTTGCCTCATTTGGTTGCTTTTCAGTTGAAATGGAAAAGATTTAGGATAAAATTTTGGATAGAGCAAGTTTTGCGGGAAAAAGGTTTTTGGTATATATTGCTTAATGTTCAGTAAATGTCCAAATGGAGATGTCTAGTAGGTTGTTGGCTGTATACTGTGGCATTCCAAGGGCAAGATGGGAGTACCTTTTAGGTTTGCAGACCATTGTTTAGAACACGAACCAATGAAAGATTTTTGGCAGAAAAGTATTTAATCATTACCTATCAGAATTCTCAGGGCATAGTGATAATAAAAAGATGATTCAGTTTCAGTCTTTTTAACATACTCTCTGTAAACATTACAACACCACCCTATACCACTGTTACTCCACTCTTCTAATGGCATTGACTATATAGGAATGGTATTCAGGAACTGGCTGAGCAATGGGTATATTTTAGAGTTAGGGGCATTTTACACATTATTTAAGCCTTGAGAGTATATGAGGCCTCATACCAGTGTATGAGGATAGAGAATGCAAAACAAAAAGAACGGAGCCTGAAGCATTTAAGAAATCAGAAGGAGAGGAGGAATGAATAAAAATAACTGAGAAGACGTGAGTGATGAGATAAGAAAAACACTAAGGGAGTGGAGTTCTGAAATCCAAATGAAGAAAGTGAAAATGGAGAAATCTGAGTTGTCAAAAGGGTGAAGTCATTGGTCACATTATGAGTTAAGTGAGGTTTGATAAAAGACCCCGAATTTAGCAATTACTAGCAATGTGGCAATAATTAGTGACCATGAGATGACCAACTTCATTGCCATGGTAGGAATGAAAGCTTAATAGAAAAAATAAATTGGAAATGTGGAATTGGAGACAGCAAAATAACAAATTTTTCCAAGGATTTTTGCTGTCAAGAGTAACATAGAAATAAGGTGCAAGCCATGTGGTGAAATAGAATCAAAAGAATGTTTTTATTATAGTTTATGAAATTGAGAGGAATTATAGAATCTTGTCTGTTTTCTGAGTATTTGGGATGAAGGCACTTATGAGAAAAAGGTTATTACCTCTCTATATGAAGAACTTCTTTGCTTTTATAAACTGTTCTTAAGAATTATACGTGAAATATAAATAAACTCTGCATTCCAAAGACATATATTACTTGATTGTATAATGCAATTGCATAATTGTCAGGCAGATTAGCACTACTATCACTGGGTCTGAATAT
Source organism: Neophocaena asiaeorientalis asiaeorientalis (assembly GCF_003031525.2). Lineage (NCBI taxonomy): Eukaryota > Metazoa > Chordata > Mammalia > Artiodactyla > Phocoenidae > Neophocaena > Neophocaena asiaeorientalis. Next base: position 306,640 of record NW_020172675.1, on the reverse strand, counting down.
AAATACTTGCTCTATTGAGGGGATCCTTAGAAATTTGGAAAAGCTAATTAACCTCTAAATGCTCCACATTCCAACATTAAAATGATCTTATTTTAGCCACCCCGTAGTGTTATTATGAAATTTATGACAGTAAGCCAAAAGTTCTTCTTGCAATGCCTGACAATTCACAAGCAGGTAATAAATCTTACAATAATTTCTATTTTCATATTGACAACACTCTAGAGAATGTATAGAAGACTTTTAGTCCACATATGTAACGTATTGATACTGTGTGTTATGATTAAGTGCATGTATATGTGTGTTCTTGAAATATGTTATTAATGGATATCTTAGCTATTAGTTAAACTTCTTTGTATGGACTTCATATGAAAAACACCTTTCATTAGAAATACAAAGGACCTTCTTCAAACTTTAAAATATTACCCATCAAAAAAATAGAAATTTTTATTCCTAACTGCAAACCATATAAAGCATTTTCTTTCATCAGAAGCACTAAAGGATGCCTACCAGCATCATTACTGATTACATTCAACATGCAAAATTTTAGCCAATGCAACATAATAAGAAAATATGTAAAATTTATAAGAATGTAAAGAAACCAAATTGCCATTATTTTCAAGTGAACTAGAATCATCCATGAAATTCATTCAAAATATAGATTCATGAATATCAATGCCAGAAATTCTGTTAGTGTGAGTTTCTCAGGCACAGATTCTATTGATTTATTTTGTTTCCTATATACGGCCATAATTTTTGTGTCTTCATATGACTTGCATTTTTTTGTTGAAAACTGGACATTTTGACTATTATAATGTGGAAAATTTGGAAATCAGATTCTTTCTCCACGCTAAGATTTGTTGTTTCTAGAACCAAAAATATTTCCAGTCTTTGACAATGGGTTCTGTGTCTATGTTGGAGAATGTCTTCAACAATTGACAACTCAGCTGACAACCTTGCCTTAGTTTTCACTTCCTTTTTCCATTGATTCTCAAGGTCTGTAGAAGGTGAGATCTTAGGGCCTTCTTATATCTTTCATGAGCATGTATACAGCCCTGAACACGTATGTGACCTCCTAGATTCCCAGGAATATGTTGGGACTTTTCAAAATCCTTAAGAATATCATTCCCTGCCTTTAATCTCAAGCTCTTAGGTAAGTTTATTGTTTGCACAAAATGGTATCTGTTGCATTGGGCAACAGCAACCTAGGATTTGACCTCTCTTTTCAATATATCTTCTCCCCCATTTTCATTGTAGCATTATTTACAATAGCCAAGACATGGAAACAACCTAAGTGACCATTGATGAAGAAATTGATAAAGAAGATGCAGTATATTTTATATACATATAATGGTATGATTCAGCCATAAAAAATAAGGAAATCTTGTTATCTGCGACAACATGGATGGACCCTGAGGGCAATATGTTAAGCAAACTAGAGAGAGAAAGACAAATACTGTATGATCTCACTTCTATTTGGAACCTCAAATACCAAACTCATAGAAACAGAGAATATATCTGTGGTTGCCAAATGTGGGGGAGGTAGAGATGTGAGGGAAATGGGGGACAGTGGTTAAAAGGCACAAACCTTTAGATATAAGATAAATAAATTCTGGGGATGTAATATATAGCACAGTGACTCTTAAAAAATGAAGACATTTAAAAATAAAAGAAAGGAAAGGAGGGAACTCCCTGGTAGTCCAGTGGTTAGGACTCTGCTTCCACTGCAGGGGCCCTGGGTTCAATCCTGCAAGCAGCATGGTCAAGAAAAAAAAAAAAGGAAACCTGACAGAGTGCCTCTAAACTGCTGTTCAGCAGGTTTAGCCTGCTTACTTAATTAAACATTCCTTGGATCAGGCCCCATATTTGTCTTACATAACAGAGAAGGACTTCTACTCACTTTGGCATACACTTAGTGATTGCTGGTTTAAGGGGTATTCAACATAAACAGCAGTAAAACCTGCTTACAGTTCCAAAATAAAAGGGTTAATACTGAAGAAGCAATATCTTTGGAAAAATCCATTGTGTTCCTATCCAAATTGAGATCTATATACATTTCTTCTATTTCTTAAATTGCTCCACTGAAAGGGAAAATGCTTATTGACATTATTAATGACTTTACATACTATTTATAATAAAGGCATGAAACTTATAGAAAATAATATATTGTTAAAGCTGGGACAGTTATTTATTTAAAAATAGTTGTAAAATCAATTCTATCTTAGTGAAAGGGACAAGGAATTTTTTAAATACACTCTACAATTCTCCTTTAAATATTATCCTGTCCTATTCCTGTTTCATTCACTTTCCTTTTGGATACTCTTTATTATTCTACTTACTCTCTATTTACTTCATTGGTGAAAGAGGTATCTTCCACCCAAAATAGTGTGAGATGGCTGAACACATGACACGAAATACTGGGCAGATGAGACTGGCAGCAGATTATTAGTTACATTACTTACAGCCTGAGAAAGGAGGACACTGTACCCCATACAGGCCACAAGGTTTGAGAGGAAGCGGTAGATGAAGTTGGTCCAGCTTAGCTGGGTAGGAAGTCTTTCTCATTGGATGGGGGTGATATCTGATTAAAGCAAGGAAACATTTAACTAGAGTTTTATGGCCCATGAAACCCAAAGATGTCAAGGTAATACAAGGACATTTTAGGTTCTGCAATACACATGTCTATGGCCTTGGCCCCCAGGCACTATACACTGTAAGCTTGACCTTCCAATAGAATGTCTTAGGTTCTGATATCAAAGTTTTATTTCTTATAGAACCAATTTTTTTCCTCATCGTCATGGGGACATGTATCAAAAATTATTTCTCATGAAGGTAGTTTGCTACTCCACCTCTATGACCCACAAAGGGAACTGATGATAGTGTCAAAAAATGTACATATCCTGGCATTGCCACTCCAGAAATTCTTGAAGGCTTGAGGTAATGCCCACAGTCATGTCTCAACAAAATATCTCTACCTCCTTTTATAGTAATAGATAAATATAGTTGGCAGAAAATCAGTAAAGATATAGTTGAACTGAACACTACCATCAAACAACTGGGTCTACTTGATATTTACAGAATACTTCATCCAACAACAGTTGAATATCCATTTATCTCAAGCTCACATGGAAGATTTGCTAGTATATAACATGTTCTGTGAAACAAAACACACCTAAACAAATTTAAGAGAATATAAATCATAGACAGTATTTCTCAGACTGCAATGGAATTAAAGTAGAAGTGAATAAAAGAAAGAAGGGTGGAAAATTACCCCCTCCCAATTTAGAGATCAAACAACATATTCCCAAACAGCACACAAGTAAAAGAAGTCTCAAGATAAATTTAAATATATTTTGAACTAAATGAAAATTAAAATATACCTTATCAAGATTTGGGAGATATAGAAAAAGCAGTGCTTAAAAGGATATGCATAGCATTCAATTAGAAAAAAACAACTTCTAATATCAATAATATGTTTCCACCTTAGGAAACTAGAGAAATAAAAATAATTTAATTCTAAACAACAGAAGAAAAGAAATAACAAAAATTAGAGTATAAATCAGTGAAATTGAAAATAGGATGTCAGTAGAGAAAAATTAAACACACCTTGGTTCTTGGAAAAGACCCATAAAATTGATAAGCTTCTAGCCAAGCTAACTAAGAAAATAATAGAAGAGACAAATGATTAACATCAGAATTAAAAGGAGGTCATTACTAGTTATCCCAAAGACAGTAAAAGGATAATTAAGAACTCTCTGCCCACAAATTGGGTAACATAGATGAAAGGGATTAAGTCCTTAAAAGATACCCGATTTGGACAAGGAAAAATAGATAATCTGAATAGCTCTATATCAATTAAAGAAATTGAGTCAATAATTGCTAACCTTGTAAAAAATATGGATTGTCAGACCCAGATGGTTTCACTGGTGAATTCTACCAAATATTTTAGGAAGAAATGATATCACCTCTCTATATTCTTTTCCATTTCATAAAGTAGAAACAGAGAGAATATTTTGTAATTGATTCTATGAGGACAGCCTTATTATACCAAAACCTGTTAAAGACACTACAAGAAAAGAAGGCTAAAGACCAGTATTTCTTTAGAAGATAGTTGCAAAAATCATCAATAAAACACTTGCAAACTGTACCTAAAATGTGTCAAAAGAATTAAACACCATGACAAGTGAGATTTACTCAGGATAAGCAGGATTGCTTCTACATTCAAAAGTCAATTGCAGGCATAGCTTAGAGATATTGTGGGTTCAGTTCCAGACTACTACAGTAAGGCAAATATCACAATAAAGCATATTAAGTGTGCAATAACATTATGTCTAAAAAAAATGTACTCACCTTAATTTAAAAATACTTTCTTGCGGGGTTTCCCTGGTGGCACAATGGTTGAGAGTTTGCCTGCCGATGCAGGGGACACGGGTTCATGCCCCGGTCCGGGAGGATCCCACATGCTGTGGAGCGGCTGGGCCCATGAGCCATGGCTGCTGACCCTGCGTGTCCGGAGCCTGTGCTCCGCAATGGGAGAGGCCATAACAGTGAGAGGCCCATGTACTGCAAATAAAAAATAATAATAACACTTTCTTGCTAAAAAATGCCTTCAGCAAGTTGTAATCTTTCTTCAACAGTAACATTAAAGATCACTGATCACAGAAATCATAACAAATATAATAATAATTTAAAAGTTTGAAATATTGTGAGAATTACCAAAATGTGACACAGAGACCTGAAGTGAGAAAATGCTTTGGAACAATGGCAATAGACTTGCTTGACTCAGGGTTGTTACAAACTTTCAATTTATAAAAAAGGAAATATCTACAAAGCACAATAAGGTAAGGTATCCCTGTAATTTAATCATCCTTATCAGCAAGCTAAAGAAGAAAACTCATATGAGCATATCAATCTATGCAGAGAAACATTTGACAAAATCTAACACCATTCATAATAAGAACTTTCAGCAAATTAGGAGTACAGAAAATTTTGTAACTTAATAAACAGAAACCTACAGCTAACATTACCCTTGATGGCAAAAAACACAGTGCTTTTTTCCCTAATATCAAGAACTAGGTAAAGATGTTTACTTTCACCACGTCTATTTAAAATTTTATTGGAAGACTTAGCTAATACAATAAGACAAGAAAAATAAATAGAATGCATACGGATTAGAAAGAAAAATGCTTATTATTATTAGAAATTAGAAAATTATTAAATTAGAAATGTTTAGAATTAGAAATATTAGAAATTATAAAATGTACATAGATTAGAAAGGAAAACATATTTATTATTATTAGAAAGAAAGGAACGTTTGTTTTCAGAAAATTCCATTGAACTGTCAAAACAATCCAGGAGCTAGGAATTTTTAATAACGTTGCACAATACAAGGTTAATATACAAAAGACAATTGCTTTCTTACATAACAGCAATTAATAACTTGGGAGAAAATATTTGTGAAACACATATCTGAGTGTACTTGTATACAAACTATGCAAATATTTCTAAAACTGAACAACAAGAAAACATACAACCCTATTAAAAATGGGCAAAGAAATGAACCCTAAGGTAAACTATGGACTTTGGATGATTATGTTGTCCGAATGTAGATTCATCCTTGGTAAAAGAAGTACTATTCTGGTGAACAATTTAATGGGGGTGATTATGCATACATGGGGACAGGGGATAAATGGGGAAACTCTGTAACTTTCTTCCAGTTTTGCTGTAAACCTAAAACTTCTCTACATAAATACACTACCAAATGTAAAATAGATAGCTAGTGGGAAGCTGCTGCATAGCACATGGAGATCAGCTTGGTGTTTTGTGATGACATAGAGGAGTGGGATAGGGAAGGTGGGAGGAGGGTTCAAGCAGGAGAGTATATAGTGATATATGTATGCATATAGCTGACTCACTTTGTTGTACAGCAGAAACTAACACGATTATTGTAAAGTAATTATACTCCAATAAAAATGTAAAAAAAGGTCTTTAAAAATTGGCAAAAGACCTGAACAAACTTCACCAAAGAAGATATAGATAGCAAACAAGCATATGGAAAGAGGTTCATCATCATATATCACTAGAGAATTTCAAATAATACAATAGTAAGATACCACAACATACCTATTAGAATGGCTAAACCCCTCCCCCTACTAAAAGACAATGCCAAAAACTGGCAAGAATGTCCAGCAAGAAGAACTCTCATTCAGTTCTAGTGGAAATGCAGACTGATGCAGTCACTTTGGAAGACAGTTTGGCTGTTTTTTACAAAACTAAACATAGTCTTACCATGTACTCCACCAATTGTGTTTTCAGGTATTCAACCAACTGAGTTGAAAATTATGTCCACACAAAAACCTGCACATGAGTGTATGTTATACACTCTAGTTATAATCGCAAAAAACTAGGAACAACCAATATACTCTTCAGTAGGTGGTGAACAAACAGTATTATATGTATGTAATGGAATCTTATCCAGCAATAAAAATAAATGAGCTATCAGCACACACACACACACACCACCTGGAAGAATCTTAAATGCATATTGTCAAGTGAATGAAGCCAGTCTGTTAAGGCTGTGCATCTGAAATTCCAATTATATGACATTCTGGAAAAGGCAAACCTATACAGGTAGTATCAGTTGTTGCCAGTGTTTGTGAGGAGAAATAAAGGGATAAATATCAAAAGCACAAGGGATTTTTAGGATGGTGAAATTGTTGTGTGTAATACTTTGATGGTGAATACATAACTTGTATTTGTCAAAACCCACAGTAATGAACAACACAAAGAATAAGCTTTAATCTATACAAGTTAAAAAAAAATCATTTAGGAGGTCAGACATCCTAGTAATGAATGTAGACTGTGACAATAGAATCTGACTGTAATATAAATATATGGGAAAACCTCACTGCAGGAGATGTGGAAACACGTGCTGACCTAAGTAATTTGGGGGGATGAATGGAGTTGTAAGACTAAAGGCAAAAGGAACTTCACATAAGCACTGTACTCTAGTTGATAAACTATTTTTTTTCTGACAGCATTACAGGTTAACAAGTATGCTGCTGTACTTATATACTGGGATCGAATAATTAAATAAATGGATGGTAGATGGTGGGAGCCAGCTTTCTTACTGTTCAAGTGGAAATTTACGATAAAGAAAAGAAAGTGGGTAAAATAATCCATATGGTAATGAATAATAGTTGGAGATATCAGTAAGAAATCATGCTTAATTTAATAGGTGCATGTATGTGGGCTAGTAGACACACATTATTTCTTTGCAACATCAGCTAGGAGAGCCTAAAGAAAATTACACCCTAGTAGCAATGAACACATCTAAAGCTCAGACCTTGGGGGCAGAAATATGAGTGTGGAGTATATTATAGTACCAGAGTGTAAGGAGGTGTTGCTGCAATGAACGTTGGGGTGCATGTATTTTTTTGAATTAAAATTTCTCTGGATATACGACCAGGAGTGGGAACCCCAGATCATATAACTCTATGTTTAGATTTTTAAGGAACCTCCATACTGTTTTCCATAATGTCTATACCAATTTACATTCCCACCAAGATTGTAGGAGTGTTCCTTTTTCCCACACCCTTTCTAGCATTTATTATTTGTAGACTTTTTGATGATGGTCATTCTGACTAGTGTAAGGTGATACTTCATTGTAGTTTTGATTTGCATTTTTCTAATAATTAGCTATGTTGAACATTTCTTCATGTGTCTGTTGGCCATCTGTATGTCTTCTTCGGAGAAATGCCTTTTTAGGTCTTCTGCCCATATTTTGATTGATTTGTTTGTTTGTTTGATACTGAGCTATTTGAGCTTTTTGTATATTTTGGAAATTGATCCTTTGTTGGCAGCATCATTTACAAATATTTTATCTCATTCTGTAATTTGTCCTTTCATTTTGTTTATGAGTTCCTTTGCTGGGCAAAACTTTCAAGTTAATTAGGTCCCATTTGCTTATCTTTGTTTTTATTTCCATTACTCTAGGAGATGGATCCAAAAATATATTGTTGCAATTTGTGTCAAAGAGTTCTGCTTAAGTTTTCCTCTAGATATTTCATAGTATCTGGTCTTACTTTTAAGTCTTTAATTCATTTTGAGTTTATTTTTGTATACAGTGTTAGAGAATGTTCTAATTTCATTCTTTTACATGTAGATGTCCAGTTTTCCCACCACCACTTATTGAAGAGACTGCTTTTTCTCAGTTGTATATTCTTGCCTCCATTGTCATAGATTAATTGACCATATGTGTGTAAGCTAATTTCTGGGCTTTGCATCCTGTTCCATTAATCTATATGTCTGTTTTTATACCAGTACCATAGTGTTTTGATTAGTGTAGCTTTGTAATATACTAGATTGATTTGGCTATACACGACTTTTGTGTTCCCATACAAATTTTAAATTTTTTTCTAGATCTGTGAAAAATGTCATTGGTAATTTGATAGGGATTGTATTGAACATGGAAATTACCTTGTGTAGCATATTCATTTTAGCAATACTGATTCTTCCAATCCAAGAACATGGTATATCTTTACATCCATTTGTGTCATCTTCAATTTCTTTCATCAGCATCTTATAGTTTTCAGAGCACAGGTTTTTTGTCTCCTTAGGTAGTTTATTCCTAGGTATTGTATTCTTTTCGATGCAATGGTAAATGGGATTGGTTCCTTAATTTCTCATAGTGATCTTTTGCTGTAAGTGTGTGGAAATGCAACAGGTTTCTCTGCATTAATTTTGTAACCCGCAACTTTACCAAATCATTGATGAGTTCTAGTAGTTTTCTGGTAGGATCTTTAGGAGTTTCTGGGTACAAACAATGACATTCCTACTTCTTTTCCAATTTAGATTCCTTTTATTTCTTTTTCTTCTCTGATTGCTGTGGATAGGACTTCCAAAATCAGGTTGAATAAAAGTGGTGAGAATGGGTAGCATTGTATTATTCCTGATCTTAGAGGAAATACTTTCAGTTTTTCACAATTGAGAATGATATCTGCTGTGGGTTTGTCATAGATGGTCTATATTGTATTGAGGTATGTTCCCTCTATGCCTTCTTTCAAGAGAGTTTTTATCATAAATGGATGTTGAATTTTATCAAAAGCTTTTTCTGCATCTATTGGGATGATAATATGTTTTTTCTTCAATTTCTTAATGTGCTATATCACATTTATTGATTCATGGATATTGAAAAATCCTTTCATCTGTGGGAAAAATCCCATTTGATTATGGTGTATTATCTTTTTTTTCTTTGTTTTACATCTTTATTGGAGTATAATTGCTTTACAATGATGTCTTAGTTTCTGCTTTATAACAAAGTGAATCAGTTATACATATACATATGTTCCCATATCTCCTCCCCCTTGTATCTCCCTCCTGCCCATGCTCCCTATCCCACCCATCCAGGTAGTCACAAAGCACCGAGCTGATCTCCCTGTGTTATGTGGCTGGTTCCCACTAGCTATCTATTTTACGTTTGGTGATGTATATATGTCCATGCCACTCTCTCACTTTGTCATAGCTTACCCTTCCCCCTCCACAAGTCCTCAAGTTCATTCTCTGGTACATTGGTACCTTTATTCCTGTCTTACCCCTAGGTTCTTCATGACATTTTTTTTCTTAGATTCCATATATATGTGTTAGCATACGGTATTTGTCTTTCTATTTCTGACTTACTTCACTCTATATGACAGACTCTAGTTCCATCCACCTCACTAAAAATAACCCAGTTTTGTTTCTTTTTATGGCTAATATTCCATTATATGTGCCACATCTTCTTTATCCATTCATCTGTCAATGGACACTTCAGTTGCTTCCATGTCCTGACTACTGTAAATAGAGCTGCAATGAGCATTTTGGTACATAACTCTTTTTGAATTATGGTTTTCTCAGGGTATATGCCCAGTAGTGGGATTGCTGGGTCATATGGTAGTTCTATTTCTAGTTTTCTAAGGAACCTCCATACTGTTCTCCATAGTGGCTGTACCAATTCACAATCCCATCAGCAGTGGAAGAGTGTTCCCTTTGCTACACACCCTCTCCAGCATTTATAGTTTTAAAATTACTTATTTTATTTTATTATTATTTTTATGCTGTACGTGGGCCTCTCACTGTTGTGGCTTCTCCCGTTTTGAAGCACAGGCTCTGGACGTGCAGGCTTAGTGGCCATGGCTCAAGGGACCAACTAATCCGCGGCATGAGGGATCTTTCCAGACTGGGACACAGACCCATGTCCCCTGCATCGGCAGGTGAACTCTCAATGACTGCGCCACCAGGGAAGCCCTGTTACTAGATTTTTTGATGATGACCATTCTGACAAGTGTGAGATGATAGCTCATTGTAGTTTTGATTTGCATTTCTCTAATGATTAATGATGTTGAGCATTCTTTCATGTGTTTATTGGAAATCTGTATATCTTCTTTGGAGAAATGTCTATTTAGGTCTTCTGTCCATTTGTGAATTGGGTTGTTTGTTTTTTTCTTATGTTATTGAGCTGCATGAGCTCCTTGTGAATTTTGGAGATTAACCCTTTGTCAGTTGCTTCATTTGCAAATATTTTCTCCCATTCTGAGGGTTGTCTTTTGGTCTTGTTTATGGTTTCCTTTGCTGTGCAAAAGCTTTGAAGTTTCATTAGGTCCCATTTGTTTATTTTTGTTTTCATTTCCATTTCTCTAGGAGGTGGGTCAAAAAGGATCTTGCTGTGATTTATGTCATAGAGTGTTCTGCCTATGTTTTCCTCTAAGAGTTTGAAAGTTTCTGGCCTTATATTTAGGTCTTTAATCCATTTTGAGCTTATTTTTGTGTATGGTGTTAGGGAGTGATCTAATCTCATGCTATTACATGTACCTGTCCAGTTTTCCCAACACCACTTATTGAAGATGCTGACCTTTCTCCACTGTACATTCCTGCCTCCTTTATCAAAGATAAGGTGACCATATGTGCGTGGGTTTATCTCTGGGCTTTCTATCCTGTTCCATTGATCTATCTTTCTGTTTTTGTGCCAGTACCATACTGTCTTGATTACTGTTGCTTTGTAGTATAGTCTGAAGTCAGGGAGCCTGATTCCTCCAGCTCCTTTTTTCGTTCTCAAGATTGCTTTGGCTATACGGGGTCTTTTGTGTTTCCATACAAATTGTGAAACTTTTTGTTCTAGTTCTGTGAAAAATGCCAGTGGTAGTTTGATAGGGATTGCATTGAATCTGTAGATTGCTTTGGGTAGTAAAGTCATTTTCACAATGTTGATTCTTCCAATCCAAGAACATGGTATATCTCTCCATCTATTTGTATCATCTTTAATTTCTTTCATCAGTGTCTTATAATTTTCTGCATACAGGTCTTTTGTCTCCTTAGGTAGGTTTATTCCTAGATATTTTATTCTTTTTGTTGCAATGGTAAATGGGAGTGTTTTCTTGATTTCACTTTCAGATTTGTCATCATCAGTGTATAGGAACGCCAGAGATATCTGTGCATTAATTTTGTATCCTGCTCCTTTACCAAATTCATTGATTAGCTCTAGTAGTTTTCTGGTAGTATCTTTAGGATTCTCTATGTATACTATCATGCCATCTGCAAACTGTGAGAGCTTTACTTCTTCCTTTCCGATTTGGATTCCTTTTATTTCCCTTTCTTCTCTGATTGCTGTGGCTAAAACTTCCAAAACTATGTTGAATAATAGTGGTGAGAGTGGGCAACCTTGTCTTGTTCCGGATCTTAGTGGAACTGATTTCAGTTTTTCACCATTGAGGACAATGTTGGCTGTGCATTTGTCATATATGGCCTTTGTTATGTTGAGGAAAGTTCCCTCAATGCCGACTTTCTGCTGGGTTTTTATCACAAATGGGTGTTGAATTTTGTCAAAAGCTTTCTATGCATCTATTGAGATGATCATACGGTTTTTCTCCTTCAATTTGTTAATATGTTGTATTACGTTGATAGATTTGCGTATATTGAAGAATCCTTGCAATCCTGGAATAAACCCCACTTGATCATGGTGTATGATCCTTTTAATATGCTGTTGGATTCTGTTTGCTAGTATTTTGTTGAGGATTTTTGCATCTATGTTCATCAGTGATATTGGCCTGTAGTTTTCTTTCTTTGGTGGCATCCTTGTCTGGTTTTGGTATCAGGGTGATTGTGGCCTCGTAGAATGATGTTGGGAGTGTTCCTCCCTCTGCTATATTTTCGAAGTGTTTGAGAAGGATAGGTGTTAGCTCTTCTCTAAATGTTTGATAGAATTCGCCTGTGAAGCCATCTGGTCCTGGGCTTTTGTTTGTTGGAAGATTTTAATCAGTTTCACTTTCAGTGCTTGTGATTGGTCTGTTCATGTTTTCTATTTCTTCCTGATTCAGTCTTGGCAGGTTGTGCATTTCTAAGAATTTGCTCATTTCTTCCAGGTTGTCCATTTTATTGGCATAGAGTTGCTTGTAGTAATCTCTCCTGATTTTTGTATTTCTGCAATGTCAGTTGTTACTTCCTTTTTTTCATTTGATTTTATTGATTCTTTCTATTGATTTGAGTCTTCTCTCTTTTTTTCTGGATGAGTCTGGCTATTGGTTATAAATTTTATTTTCTTCTCAAACTACCAGCTTTTAGTTTTATTGATCTTTGTTATTGTTTCCTTCATTTCTTTTTCATTTATTTCAGATCTGATCTTTATGATTTCTTTCCTTCTGTTAACTTTGTTTTGTTTTGTTTTCTTCTTTCTCTAATTGCTTTAGTTACGAGGTTAGGTTATCTGTTCGAGATGTTTCCTGTTTCTTAAGGTAGGATTATATTGGTATAAACTCCCCTCGTAGAACTGCTTTTGTTGCATCTCATAGGTTTTGGGTCGTCATATCTCCATTGTCATTTGTTTCTAGGTATTTTTTTATTTCCTCTTTGATTTCTTCAGTGATCACTTCATTATTAAGTAGTGTATTGTTTAGCCTCCATGTGTTTGTATTTTTTAGTGGAATTTTCCTGTCATTGATATCTAGTCTCATATCATTGTGGTTGGAAAAGATACTTGATACAATTTCAGTTTTCTTAAATTTACCAAGGCTTGATTTGTGACTCATGGAATATCTTTTTCCATTCCCTTACTTTCAGTTTGTATGTGTCTCTAGTTCTGAAGTGGGTCTCTTGTAGACAGGTTATATATGGGTCATATTTTTGTATCCATTCAGCCAGTCTGTTTCTTTTGGTGGGAGCATTTAATCCATTTATATTTAAGGTAATTATCGATATGTATGTTCCTATTCTCATTTTTTAAATTGTTTTGGGTTTCTTATTGTAGATTTTTATTTTCTCTTGCGTTTCTTTCCTAGAGAAGTTCCTTTAGCATTTGTTGTAAAGCTGGTTTGGTAGTGCTGAACTCTCTCAGCTTTTGCTTGTCTGTAAAGGTTTTAATTTCTCCATCAAATCTGAATGAGATCTTTGCTGGGTAGAGTAATCTTAGTTTTAGGTTTTTCTCCTTCATCACTTTAAATATATCCTGCCAGTCCCTTCTGGCTTTGTCTTTCTGGTGGGCAGGTCCACCTCTGGTGGTGTGTTTTGGGGTGTCTGTGGACTTATTATGATTTTAGGCAGCCTGTCTGCTAATGGGTGGGGTTATGTTCCTGTCTTGGTAGTTGTTTAGCATAGAGTGTCCAGAACTGTAGCTTGCTGTTCGTTGAGTGAAACTAGGTGCTGGTGTTGAGATGGAGATCTCTGGGAGATTTTCGCCATTTATGGATAAAATAAAATAAAGATAAATTAAAATAAAGTTATTAAAATCAAAAATAATTATTAAGAAATTTTTAAAAATCAGACATATAGAACCCTAGGGCAAATGGTGACAGCAAAGCTATACAGACAAATTCTCACACAGAAGCATACACATACACACTCACAAAAAGTGGAAAAGGGGAAAAAATAATAAATCTTGCTCTCAAAGTTCAACTCCTCAATTTGGGATGATTCATTGTCTATTCATGTATTCTACAGATGCAGGGTACATCAAGTTGATTGTGAAACTTTTTAATCCACTGCTTCTGAGGCTGCTGGGGAAGATTTCCCTTTCTCTTCTTTGTTCGCATAGCTCCTGGAGCTCAGCTTTGGATTTGGCCCCGCCTTTGCGTGTAGTCACCAGAGGGCATCTGTTCTTTGCTCAGACAGGATGGGGTTAAAGGAACAGCTGATTCAGGGGCTCTGGCTCACTAAGGCCGGGGGAGGGAGGGGTGCAGATGTTGGGCGAGCCTGTGGTGGCAGAGGCCTGGGGGACGTTGCACCAGCCTGAGGCACGCCGTGCATTCTCCCGGGGAAGTTGTCCCTGGATCCTGGGATACTGGCAGTAGCGGGCTGCACAGGCTCCCTGGAAGGGAGGTGTGGATAGTGACCTGTGCTCGTACACAGGCTTCTTGGTGGCGGCAGCAGCAGCCTTAGTGTCTCATGCCCGTCTCTGTGGTCCGCACTGTTCGCCGCAGCTCACGCCCGTCTCTGGAGATCCTTTAAGCAGCGCTCTTAATCCCCTCTCCTCGCACACCAGGAAACAAAGAGGGAAGAAAAAGTCTCTTTCCTCTTCGGCAGCTCCAGACTTTTCCCAAGACTCCCTCCCGGCTAGCCGTAGTGCACTAATCCCCTGCAGGCTGTGTTCACACCGCCAAACCCAGTGCTCTCCCTGCGCTCCGACCGAATCCCGAGCCTCAGCTCCCAGCCTCGCCCGCCCCAGCAGGTGAGCAGACAAGTCTCTCGGGCTGGTAAGTGCCGGTCGGCACCGATCCTCTGTGCGGGAATCTCTCCACTTTGCCGTCCACATCCCAGTTGCTGTGCTCTCCTCCGCGGCTCCGAAGCTTCCCCCTTCCACCACTCGCAGTCCACCCGCAAAGGGGCTTCCTAGTGTGTGGTAACCTTTCCTCCTTCACAGCTCCCTCCCATTGGTGCAGGTCCCGCCCCTATTCTTTTGTCTCTGTTTATTTTTTTCTTTTGCCCTACCCAGGTATGTGGGGAGTTTCTTGCCTGTTGGGAGGTCTGAAGTCTTCTGCCAGCGTTCAGTAGGTGTTCTGTAGGAGTTGTTCCACGTGTAGAGTATTTCTGATGCATCTGTGGGAAGGAAGGTGATCTCCGCGTCTTACTCTTCTGTCATCTTCGCCCTCTCCCCTCAGTGTATTATTTTTTAATATATTGTTGGATTCAGTTTGCTAGTATTTTGTTGAGGATTCTTACATGTATGTTCATCAGTGATATTGGTCTCTAATTTTCTTTTATGGTGGTATCTTTGTCTGGTTTTGGTATCAGGGTGATGATGGCTTCACAGTATGAGGCCCTTTCTAGGGGATGCCCTATGTTTCCCAGTAGTAGATTCTGTTCTCAACACCCAAGCATTAGGGACAGGCTGGTCCCAGGGTAGGTTCGATTTGTGTTTGTGGACTCAGTTCTGTAGGCTGCAAGATCATAGTTTTCTTGCTTCTAGTGTCTGGCCCCTGGTCGGTGAGTTTGGTTTAGAAGTTTGTATAGGCTTCCTGGCAGGAGGGGTCCGGTGTCTGCCTAATGGATGGTGGAGATATGTCTTGGGCTCTGGTGGGCAGGGCTGTGTCTTGTGGCATGTCTACAGGTGGCTGTGGGCTCAGAAAATCTTAGGCAGCCTGTCTGGTGATGGGTAGGGCTATTTTCTCACCCTGTTGGTTGTTTGGCCTGAGACATCCAGGCACTGGAGCCTACAATCTGGTGGATGGTGCCAGGACTTTGTGCTAATGACTCAAGTAGGATGTCAGCCTCCATCTAGAGTTCCTGCAGATGAATGCTCCCTAATATATCTGCCACCAGTTTCTCTCTTCTTAGGGAGAACCATTGGCCCCCACCCCCCACCTCCACAGGAGACTATCCAACACTAGCAGGTAGGTCTGGTATGAAGTTACTTCTTTTTCCCTGGGTCCTAGTGCCTGTGCCCTTTAGAATGTGCCTTCGTATGTGACCTTTAGAATGGAGTCTCTGTTTTCCCCAGTCCTGAGAATCTCCTGCAATTAAGCCTTGCTGGCCTTCAAAGCCAAATGATCTGGGGGCTCCTCTTTCCAATGCTGGACCCCTAGTCTGGGGAGGCTAATGTGCAGCTCAGTACTCTCATTCTTGTGAGAGAATTTCTGTTATATAATTATTCTCATTTGTGGGTCACCCACCTGGGAGGTATAGGATTTTATTATATTGTGAGTGCACCTCTCCTACCATCTCATTGCAGTTTCTTCCTTACGCCATTAAATGTAGAATATCTTTTTTCATAGATTCCTTTATTTTTTACTGATTGTTGTTCAGCAGTTATTTATGATTTTTGTGTACTCATGCGAGGAGGTGAGCTCAAGTTTCTTTTACTCTGCCATCTTGTATCTCCCCTGACTTTTCTTCTCTTTTAACAAACATTTCAAGCTATGAATTTATCTCTTTCTCACTGCTAGAGTTTCATCCCACAAATATTCTGTTGTATTTAAAGGCACATGTGTTCAGACAATCAGATGTTTCAGAAATAAGGATCTGGACTGGCCTACCCAATTAGCCACTTAGATAAGAAGAGATACTAGGTAGAATGAGGGAAATCTAGAACTGGTAGTATTGGAGAGACATGAGGATCAATTAGAGGCTCAAGATCCAGTTGTAGTGACAGGGAGTACAGTTTCCTATTAACTCCTCTTTTATAAACTGTCTCAGAGGAAAAAAAGAAGCAGAATCCTGGAGCAATTGTTTCTAAGAGAGATAAATTTAAACTATCAAATAAGTCAATCAGAGTAAGGGGGACACTGCAGTCAATCACTGCAGAGGGCCTCTCTGTGTTGAGCAGATCCCCTCTCAGGGCTGAGGTGCTTATTTATCTGCTGCTGGTAAAGTTATTGCTAAAGGATCCCATCTGCATGCATCTCTTGAAGTTGCCTTCAGACAAATGGATTGCTTTTCCTGAATTTGTACATTCTCCCCTAGGACAGCATGTACCCTGTTATTGGTTGATTCCTGGTTATATAAGCCTAGATCCTCAACTCAATTCAGGCCAACTCAGAGTAGTGTCAATCCCTTGAGATTAGCTCGTGCTCTCATAACTGTATCACAGTTCAACTTCTCCTGCTGAGCAATCCTACTTATCTCACGCTCACAGAAGTGTTTCTCCCACTATGCCACCTACACACACATTAGAATTTTAGGGTTTCTGAGGAACCTTACCTATTTCAGTAAATTATACTTCAATAAGAACCCAAATTTTAAAAAAAGAAAAACATAATGAGGTGATGTGATAATGAAAGAGTAGCTCACATCACACTAATATTTTTACCAAGAATAATTGCATTATTTCCAAAAAATGAGATCAATTATATTACCTTACCTGCAGGGACTGAGGAACATGACCTAATAGAATAAAGTCAGGACTCTTCCTTGACATTAAGTACTTATTAGAACATACTATCTGTGTAAAGAATACTGTTAGAGTCACTGTTGTAGGTAAATCAGTGAAGGTGGGTAGTTTTCTCCAGGACACTCTGATAAAATTTAATTACTTGCTTTGTACAAGTTGAACTTCCAGTCTCTGAGTTCATCTGCAGCTTCCACCATAAATAGAGCTCCCTAAGCAAGAGTATTATCCAAAAGCAGTTTCCCATTTACAGGTAAAATTTCTGTTTTGTCTGATGCCTACTGTAAGACTTGGGGTCAGTTACAGTCTGGAGTATGTGCTGTTGGTCACTTCATGGAATATTCCACATCAGGGTCACCCTGGCATCTGTTGGAAGTGACAGTTGTGGTGCTTCTGTGTTGAATGTCACATTGCTTGTGGGTCAAGAACTGGAACACAGAAATGTTTTTGTGTTCTAAAGTGTACTGCCCTGAATACACTGGATGTGCAATCAGCTAGAAGCAAACTTGGACACTTAGTCAAGTATTTCTTTGATTATATCCCACTTTTGCTTTTGCAAGTTCCCTCTTTTGTGGAGCTACTTTTTTTTTCTAGATAGTAATTATCTTTATAATGTCCCCATCTAAGTTAATGTTAACTCTCCTTACAGTTTTTAGTCAAAAATACTTGAAGTCAACTTTTCCACTGCTCTTATCCCTGACACCCAAACCAGTCTATATCTTGTAAACTAGTATTAAAATAAAATAAATAATGCAGTCTCTTTTACAAACACTTAGAATGTCTTAGCAGTGCTTTCTGTTAGGAGGTAGAATGGGGAGCCACATCCCAAATGTCATTAAATTAGTGAAAGGGGGATTCTATTCGGTTATTACTCCCTAAACCTTTTAAGTAGATTGAATTCTGAGAAGATAAGCCTTATCTAATTTATATTTAGATGATAGTCCAATTTTTTCATTTAGATAATGGAGAATGTGAGGCTCATGATAGCAAAATAACTTTTCTAAGTTTATCCCACTAATTAGAGATTGAACAGAGCCTGGAACCAAACACTTGGGTTTCAGTGTTTTCCCTACTGAACAGTATAGTGAAACTTGGAAGAAATGTAGTTATGAGTGGTATTTTATAACAAATTCCTATGTGTTCCAATTACAATTTTACTCTTTAGTATCATCTTATGAATCCATGACCCTTAATAATAGTATTCAAATGAAATATGTATATAATTTAATCAATTCTTTCAGAAATCGTTTTCAATTAACAACTTCTTGATATCTACATTTTATACATATTTATCTCTCACATAAGTAGGCAGATAATAAAGCTAAATTGTAAAATATTTCTTCCTTCTTGGTATACCCTGAGAATCCATAATTCAAACAGAGTCTTGTATCACAATGTTCATTGCAGCTCTGTTTACAGTAGCCAGGACATGGAGGCAACCTAAGTGTCCATCGACAGATGAATGGATAAAGAAGATGTGGCACATATATACAATAGAATACTCAGCCATATAAGGAAATGGAATTGAGTTATTTGTAGTGAAGTGGATGGACCTAGAGACTGTCATACAGAGTGAAGTATTTCAGAAACAGAAAAAAAAATACGGTATGCTAACACATATATATGGGATCTAAAAAAAGAAAAAGGTTCTGAAGAACCTAGAGGCAGGACAGGAATAAAGACACAGACGTAGGGAATGGACTTGAGGACACTGGGAGGGGGAAGGGTAAGCTGGGGCAAAATGAGAGAGTGATATGGACATATTACACTATCAAATGTAAAATTGATAGCTAGTGGGAAGCAGCCAGATAGCACAGGGAGATCAGCTCTGTGCTTTATGTCCACCTAGAGGCGTGGGATAGAGAGGCTGGGAGGGAGACACAAGAGGGATGAGATATGGGGATATATGTTTATGTATAGCTGAATCACTTTGTTATACAGCAGAAACCAACACACTATTGTAAAGCAATTTTACTCCAATAAAGATGTTAAAACAACAACAACATAATGTTGAACTTATCTATTAACCTACTACTTTGCAAATAGTTGAGTAATAAGAAAATTCAATTAGTTTGTTTTATAAGCCAGAATTAAATCTTCTGCTTTTATGCCAGAATGTGGAGACATTGACAGAATCAGATGAGTCCACTGAAATTCCACATTTATGGCAGCTCTACTCTGTTTCAGGCCTATCCAACTTTTGCTCAGGTAGACATGGCCTCTGTTAATGATGGTCTCCTAAATAAAACAAAGGATATTTAGCAGGATCAATAAACAATTACATTTTCATTTTTAAATTAAAATTTAATGTCAAAATGCAGACTGCTTTATTAACAGCTAAATGAATTTTTTATAAAAGTAAATACAGAAATGCTTTCCAAATATATTAGTTTTCTTATTTTGCCTTCCACACATGCTCCTTAGCAGACTATGAAGATCATAAAAACACCACATTAAAAATTAATGATCACCATCTCAATAGATGCAGAGAAAGCTTTTGACAAAAATCAACACCCATTTATGATAAAAACCCTCCAGAAAGTAGGCATAGAGGGAACTTACTTCAACATAATAAAGCCCATATATGACAAACCCACAGCCAACATAGTCCTCATTGGTGAAAAACTGAAACCATTTCCACAAAGATCAGGAACAAAACAAGGTTGCCCACTCTCACCACTATTATTCAACATAGTTTTGGAAGTTTTAACCACAGCAATCAGAGAGGAAAAGGAAATAAAATTAATACAAATTGGAAAAGAAGTAAAGCATCACTGTTTGCAGATGACATGATACTATACGTAGAGATTCCTAAAGATGCTACCAGAAAACTACTAGAGCTAAACAATGAATTTGGTAAAGTAGCAGAATACAAAATTAGTGCACAGAAATCTCTTTCATTCCTATACACTAATGATGAAAAATCAGAAAGTGGATTTAAGAAAACACTTCCATTACTATTGCAACAAAAAGAATAAAATACCTAACAATAAACCTACCTAAGGAGACAAAAGACCTGTATATATAAACTTATAAGACACTGATGAAACAAAGTAAAGATGATACAAATAGATGGAGAGACATACCATGTTCTTGGATTGGAAGAATCAACATTGTGAAGATGACTCTACTACCCAAAGCAATCTACAGATCCAATGCAATCCCTATCAAACTACCACTGGCATTTTCACAGAACTAGAACAAAAAATTTCACAATTTGTAAGAAAACACAAAATACCCTGAACAGCCAAAGCAATCTTGAAAAAGAAAAACGGAGCTGGAGGAATCAGTCTCCCTGACTTCAGAATACACTACAAATCTACAGTAATCAAGACAGTACAGTACTGGTACAAAAACAGAAATATAGATCAATGGAACAGGATAGAAAACCGAGAGATAAACCCACGCACCTATGGCTACCTTATCTTTGATAAAGGAGGCAAGAATATACAATGGAGAAAAGACAGCCTCTTCAATAAACGGTGCTGGGAAAACTGGACAGCTACATGTAAAAGAATGAAATTAGAGCACTCCCTAACACCAAACACAAAATTAAACTGAAAATTAAATTGAAAATGCATTAAAGACCTAAATGTAAGACCAGACACTCAAATTCTTAGAGGAAAACATAAGCAGAACACTCTGACATAAATCACAGCAAGATACTTTTTGACCCACCTCCTGGAGAAGTGGAAATAAAAACAAAAATAAACAAATGGGACCTAATGAAACTTAAAAGCTTTTACACAGCAAAGGAAACCATAAATAAAACCAAAAGACAACCCTCAGAATGGAAGAAAATATTTGCAAATGAAGCAACTGAGCAAGGATTGATCTCCAAAATTTACAAGCAGTTCATGTAACTCAATATCAAAAACAAACAAATAACCCGATCCAAAAATGGGCAGAAGACCTAAATAGACATTTCTCCAAAAAAGATATACAGATTGCCAACAAACACATGAAAGAATGCTCAATATCATTAATCATTAGAGTTGAAAATGCATTAAAGACCTAAATGTAAGACCAGACACTCAAATTCTTAGAGGAAAACATAAGCAGAACACTCTGACATAAATCACAGCAAGATACTTTTTGACCCACCTCCTGGAGAAGTGGAAATAAAAACAAAAATAAACAAATGGGACCTAATGAAACTTAAAAGCTTTTACACAGCAAAGGAAACCATAAATAAAACCAAAAGACAACCCTCAGAATGGAAGAAAATATTTGCAAATGAAGCAACTGAGCAAGGATTGATCTCCAAAATTTACAAGCAGTTCATGTAACTCAATATCAAAAACAAACAAATAACCCGATCCAAAAATGGGCAGAAGACCTAAATAGACATTTCTCCAAAAAAGATATACAGATTGCCAACAAACACATGAAAGAATGCTCAATATCATTAATCATTAGAGAAATGCAAATAAAAACTACAGTGAGATATCATCTCACACTTGTCAGAATGGCCATCATCAAAAAATATACAAACAATAAATGTTGGAGAGCTGTGGAGAAAAGGGAACCCTCTTGCACTGTTGGTGGGAATGTAAATTGATACAGATACTATGGAGAACAATATGGAGGTTCCTTTAAAAACTAAAAATAAAACTATCACACGACCCAGCAATCCCACTACTGGACATATACCCTGAGAAAACCATAATTCAAAAAGTGTCATGTACCACAATGCTCATTACAGCTCTATTTACAATAGCCAGGACATGGAAACAACTGAAGTGTCCATTGGCAGATGAATGGATAAAGATGTGGCACATATATAAAATGGAATATTAGCCATAAAAAGAAACAAAATTGTTATTTTTAGTGAGGTGGATGGAACTAGAGTCTGTCATACAGAGTGAAGTAAGTCAGAAAGAGAAAAACAAATACCATTTGCTAACACATATATATAGAATCTAAAAAAAAAAAAGAAAGTCCTGAAGAACCTAGGGGCAAGATGGGAATAAATATGCAGACCTACGAGAGAATGGACTTGAGGACACAGGGAGGGGGAAGGGTAAGCTGGGATAAAGTGAGAGAGTGGCATGGACATACATACACTACCAAATGTAATATAGATAGCTAATAGAAAGCAGCTGCATAGCACAGGGAGATCAGCTCATTGCTTTGTCACCACCTAGAGGGGTGGGAAAGGGAGAGTGTGAGGGAGGGAGATGCAAGAAGTAAGAGATATGGGGATATATGTATATGTATAACTGATTCACTTTGTTATAAAGCAAAAACTAACACACCATTGTAAAGCAATTATACTCCAATAAAGATGTTACCAAAAAAAAGAAAAATAGCTAAAATTATAGAAATTAAAACGAGATTTGAAAATTATTTCCATGTTTCTATTTTGTTTGTGATAACTTTGTTGTAATCACATAGAGTTCACATAGAGTTCATGATGTTATTTATCCTTAAACACTCCTCTTTTTGTTTCCTTTTTCTTCCATATCAGCAAGAATATGGTATTAGAAAAATATATATATATAATATGTATATATATAATTTCTATCAAATTTAACATACATTGCTACCACTTAGCTTAATCTCCTATCCTAAAATTATTTGAAGGGAAGTGGGAATAAAGAGAATGTGAAACTTAAGATAATATATCTTTGGAAAAATGATTCCTACACATTCAAAGGTGTGAATTGAAGACAGCAACAAAGGAACTCTAAGAAATATATCTAAAACTGGTAATGCTAAAGTGCCAAAGTGTCAGATTTCTCCACACTCACTATATCAATATATGACTAAGAATCGAAAGACTTCATAGAATGTTGGCATAGAATCTACAAATTAATCTATAATAATCCAGTACTGATTTAGCTTGAGTTTATGACATTGGTTTAACGGAGAACAAGCTTTGTGGATTAGAGTCCAAGACAGATCAGTTTGGATGGGAAGGAAAAGTAAATCAAGAGACCGCATGAGGGCTTCCCTGGTGGTGCAGTGGTTGGGGGTCCGCCTGCCGGTGCGGGGGAAGTGGGTTCGTGCCCTGGTCCGGGGGAATCCCACATGCCGCGGAGTGGCTGCGCCCCTGGGTCGTGGCCGCTGGGCCTGTGCTCCGCGGCAGGAGAGGCCGCGGCGGTGAGAGGCCCAAGTACCGCAAAGAAAAAAAAAAAAAGACAGCATGAGAGGAGCTCCATTCTGCTCTTGAATGGTGGAAACATTACATTTTTTCCCTGTAGCTAAAAACCAACCATGTTTATACAACAATGTAAAAAAAAAAACATTTATCTTAACTGACTCCAAAGTTGGATGCCCCTTTATAGAATATATATCCAACACTTCAACCTCCTCTTCCTATACGAATCCTACCTATCTGGCAGAATTATTTAGTGTCCCGTGATACAATCCTAGTGATGGGTAGATCATGACTTCAGAAAGCAGCCTCATACTCGGAGCTACCTGGCACTGGAACAAGATCCTCTTTGTCATTCCCAGTTTTGTCTTTTGGGATCCAGAGTAAATTTAAGCCATGGCTACTTAACTGTCCTGTGCACATATAGAATGATTTTTAGAGTCTTTTTTTTAAGTTAAACACCTAGAATTTATTTAATCATTCTACATTAAATATAATTGGGGAGACAGATTTTTCTTTTTAGAGTAACTTGGAGTGCAGTGCCCATACCATTGCAGGTACTTTTTACCTGACCAGTGAATTTACAGGTGGAATTTACTGGACGTTATTGCCTACCATGAATATTAACCATTCGTCAAAATGAACCAAAAGGTAAAAGCTATCACAACCTTAGCTTAAGACATCAGCCGACTTCCATAAGAATACACATGATTTTCCTTTTTTGAAATCAAATTCAGACAGAATGCAAACAAAAATCTAAGCAGATTTTTAAGAAGAATTAACCAAATTAGAGTCATAAGGCAGAAATCAGCAGCTAAGATTATAATGGGTAGGAAACTAGGAAGGCTTTCGAAATACTTAATGCTGTTAAGGTTCTTGCTGAGTAGTTCTGTTGGCTATATATCTATTTTTCTCTCAGAATATTCAGGTGGACTTATGACTAAACCAGGAAAGAAATTAACATTGTGCAATGATATGTACTATAACTGCTAAGACTTTGTGTTTTGTATTTTTGTAGGAAGAATGAAGGCATCTTTGTCAAAGTAGAATTCCATTTTGTTACATGAAATAATGAAATTACGGAAGTGTGAGTAAGTAAAGGGATGATTTGTGTTCATTATTTACATATTGTTTCTCAGCAGGATATTCAAACATCTAATTTGCCTCTGTGATACTAGGTCTGAACTCTACAAACTAGGTTTCCTGTAATCTTTGCAAGCTGGATTTAAATATATTAAGTTAGGCCAAGGGAAATAACTAGAAGATAGAAAGGTGGGAAAGAAGAGAAGGAGTTCTTTCTGTTTATTTTTTTATGAGTATTTTTAAAAATATTTATTTCGGCTGCTCTGGGTCTTTGTGGCACACAGGATCTTCATTGTGGTGTGTGGGATCTTTGGTTGCAGCATGCATATGGGATCTAGTTCCATGACCAGGAACTGAACATGGCCACCTGCATTGGGAGTGTGGAGTCGTACCCACTGGACAACCAGGAAAATCTCTTTTTCTGTTTATTTTACTTTTTCATTTTTATTGGAGTGGAATTGCTTTACAATGTTGTGTTAGTTTCTGTTGTACAACAAAGTAAATCAGCTATATGCATACATACATGCCCATATCCCCTCCCTCTTGAACATCCCTTCCACCTTCCCTATCCCACCTCTCTAGGTAGTCACAGAGCATCAAGCTGATCTCCGTGTGCTATGCAGCAGCTTCCCACTAGCCATCCATTTTACATTTTGTAGTCTATATGTCAGTTCTACTCTCCCACTTCATCCCAGCTTCCCCTTCTCCACTGTGTCCTCATGTGTATTCTCTACATCTGTGTCTTTATTCCTGCACTGCTACTACTTTCATCAGTACTGTTAATTCAGATTCCATATATGCATTACATAAGGTATTTGTGTTTCTCTTTTTGACTTACTTCACTCTCTATGACAGATTCTATGTCCATCCACCTCATTACAAATAACTCAATTTCATTTCATTTTATGGCTGAGTAATATTCCATTGTATATGTGTACCACATCTTCTTTATCCATTCATCTGTTGATGGACATTTAGGTTGCTATCATGTTCTGGTTATGTAAATAGAGCTGCAGTGAACATTGTGGTACATGTCTCTTTCTGAATTATGGTTTTCTCAGGGTATATGCCCAGTAGTGGGATTGCTGGGTCATATGGTAGTTCTATTTTGTTTTTTTAAGGCAACTCCATACTGCTCTCCATAGTGGCTGTATCAGTTTACATTCCCACCAACAGAGCAGGAGGGTTCCCTTTTCTCCACACCCTCTACAGCTTTTATGGTTTCTAGGTTTTTTGATGACGGCCATTCTGACTGGTGTGACGTGATACCTCATTGTGGTTTTGATTTTCATTTCTCAAATGATTAGTGATGCTGAGCAGCTTTTCATGTGTTTGTTGGCAATCTGTATGTCTTCTTTGGAGAAATGTCTGTTTATGTCTTCTGCCCATTTTTGGATTGGGATGTTTGTTTTTTTGATATTGAGCTGCATGAGCTGCTTGTAAATTTTGAAGATCAAACCTTTGTCAGTTGCTTAGTTTGCAAATATTTTCTTCTATTCTGAGGGTTGTCTTTTTGCCTTGATTATGGTTTCCTTTGCTGTGCAAAAGCTTTTAAGCTAGAGTAGGTCCCATTTGTTAATTTTTGTTTTTATTTTTATTACTCTAGGAGGTGTGTCAAAAAGCATCTTGCTGTGGTTTATGTTATAGAGTGTTCTACCTATGTTTTCCTCTAAGTGTTTTATAGTGTTTGGCCTTACATTTAGGTGTTTAATCCATTTAGAGTTTATTTTTCTGTATGGTATTAGGACGTGTTCTAATTTTATTCTTTTACAGGTAGCTGTCCAGTTTGCGCAGCACCACTTATCGAAGAGGATTTCTTTTCTCCATTGTATATTCCTGACTCCTTTGTCAAAGACAAGGTGACCATATGTGCGTGGATTTGTCTCTGGGCTTTTTATCCTGTTCTATTGATCTATATTTCTGCTTTTGTGCCAGTGCCATACTGTTTTGATTACTGTAGTATTGTCTGAAGTCAGGGAGTCTGATTCTTCCACTTTTTCTTTCTCAAGATTGCTTTGGCTATTCATGGTCTTTGTGTTTCCATACAAATTGTAATTTTTTTAAAGCTCTGTGAAGAATGCCATTGGTAATTTGATTTTGGCAAATTGGATTGACATTCCAATCCAATGTCATTGGATTGCATTGAATTTGTAGATTGCCTTGGGTAGTATAGTCATTTACACAATGTTGATTCTTCCAATCCAAGAGCATGGTATATCTCTCCATCTGTTTGTATCATCTTTGATTCCTTTCATCAGTGTCTTATAGTTCTATGCATAGAGGCCTTTGCCTCCTTAGGTAGGTTTATTCCTAGGTATTTTTTCCTTTTTGTTGCAATGGTAAATGGGAGTGTTTCATTAATTTCTCCTTCTGATTTTTTGTTGTTCGTGTATAGGAATGCAAGAGATTTCTGTGCATTAATTTTGTATCCTGCTACTTTACCAAATTCATTGGTTAACTCTATTAGTTTTCTGGTGACACCTTAAGATTTTCTATATATAGTATCATGTCATCTGCAGTGACAGTTTTACTTCTACTTTTCCAAGTGAGATTCATCTTATTTCTTTTCCTTCTCTGACTGCCATTTCTAAAACTCCCAAAACTATGTTGAATAATTGTGGTGAGAGTGGGAAACATTGCTTTGTTCCTGATACATCTTAGAGGAAATGCTTTCAGTATTTCACCATTGAGAATGATGTTTTCTCTGGGTTTGTCAAATATGGCTTTTCTTAGATTGAGGCAGCTTTCTTCTATGCCCACTTCCTGCAAAATTTTTACCATAAATGGGTGTTGAATTTTGTCAAAAGTTTTTCTGCATGTTTGGAGATTATCATATGTTTTTTATTCTTAAATTTCTTAATGTGGTGTATCACATTGATTCATTTTCATATATTGAAGGATCCTGGCATTCCTGGTATAAATCCCACTTCATCATGGTGTATGATCATTTAAATGTGCTGTTGGATTCTGTTTGCTAGTATTTTGTTGAGAATTTTTGCATGTATGTTCGTCAGTGATATTGCCCATTAATTATTTTTTTGGTGACCTCTTTGTCTGGTTTGGTATCATGGTGATGGTGGCCTTGTAGGATGAGTTTGGGAGTGTTCCTCCCTCTGCTATATCTTGGAAGAATTTGAGAAGGACAGGTATTAGCTCTTGTCTAAATGTTTGGTAGAATTAACCAGTGAAGCCATCTGGCCCTGGGCTTTTTTTTTGTTGGGAGATTTTGAATCACAGTTTCAACTTCAGTGCTTGTCCTTTGTCTGTTCAGATTTTCTATTTATTCTGGGTTTAGTCTTGGGAGGTTTTAATACTATAAGCATTTGTCCATTTCTTCCAGGTTGTGCATTTTATTGGCATATTTTTACTTGTAGTACTCTGTCATGATCCTTTGTGTTTCTGTGATTTCAGTTGTTACTTCTTTTTCATTTCTAATTCTGTTGATTTGAATCTTCTCCCTTTTTTTCATGATGAGTCTAGCTAATGGTTTATCAATTTTGTTTATCTTCTCAAAGAACCAGATTTTAATGTTATTGATCTTTGCTCTTGTTTCCTTCATTTCTTTTTCATTTATTTCTGATGTGATCATTATCATTTCTTTCCTTCTGCTAACTTTGGGGTTTTTCTCTCTGTATAGTTGCTTTAGGTATAAGGTTAGGCATTTTATTTTAGATTTTTCTTATTTCTTGAGTTAGGATTATATTGCTATAAACTTGCCTCTTACAACTGTTTTTGGTGCATCCCATAGGATTTGGGTCATTGTGATTTCATTGTCATTTTTTTCTAGGTTTTTTAAAATTTACTCTTTGATTTCTTCAGTGATCTCTTGGTTGTTTAGCCTCCATGTGTTTGTATTTCTTACAGTTATTTTTTTTCCTGTAATTGATATCTAGTCTCATAGCACTGTGGTCATAAAAGATGCTTTATATGATTTCAGATTTCTTAAATTTACTGGGACTGGATTTGTGACCCAAGATGTGATCTATCCTGGAGAATGGTCCATGTGCACTTGAGAAGAAAGTGTATTCTGTTGTCTTTGTATGGAATGTCCTATAAATATCAAATTAAGTCCATCTGGTCTAATGAGTCATTTAGTGTTCCTTTCCTTAGTTATTTTCTGTTTGGATGATCTATCCATTGGTGTAAGTGGGGTGTGAAAGTCGCCTGCTATTATTGTGATACTGCTGATTTTCACTTTTACAGCTGTTAGCCTTTGCCTTATGTATTGAGGTGGTCCTTTGTTGGGTACATAGATATTTAGAATTGTTATATCATCTTCTCAGATTGATCCCTTGATCATTATGTAGTGTCCTTCTTTGTCTCTTGTAATAATCTTTATTTTAAAGTCTATTTTTTCTGACATGAGTACTGCTACTCCAGCTTTCTTTTGATTTCCATTTGCATGAAATATGCAAATTTTCCATCCTCTCATTTTCTATCCTCTCATTGCATGGAATATGCAAATTTTCCATCCTCTCATTTTCATTCTGTTTGTGTCCCTATGTCTGAAGTGGGTTTCTTGTAGGCAGCATATACATCATCTTCCTTCTGTATCCATTCAGCCAGTCTGTTTCTTTTGGTTGGAGCATCTAATCCATTTACTTTCAAGGTAATTATTGATATGTATGTTTCTATTACCATTTTCTTAATTGTCTTGCATTTCTTTTTGTTGGTCTTTTCCTTCTCTTGTGTTTCCTACCTGGAGAAGTTCCTTTAGCATTTGTTGTAATACTGGTTTGGTGGTGCTGAATTCTCTTTGCTTTTGCTTTTCTGTAAAGCTTTTGATTTCTCCATCTAATTTGCATGAGATTCTTCCTGGGTAGAGTAATCTTGGTTGTAGTTTTTCCCATTTCATCACTTTAAATATATCTTGCCACTCCCTTCTGGCCTGTAGAGTTTCTGCTGAAAGGTCAGCTGTTAACCTTATGGGGATTCCCTTGTATGTTATTTCTTGCTTTTTCCTTGTTGCTTTTAATATTTTTTTCTTTGCATTTAATTTTTGTTAGCTTGATTAATATTTGTCTTGGTATAATTCTCTTTAGGTTTATCCTGTATCGGACTCTCTGCATTTCCGGTGCTTGATTGACTTTTTCTTTTCCCACGTTGGGGAAGTTTTCAATGATAATCTCTTCTAATATTTTCTCAAGCCCTTTCTTTTTCTCTCCTTCTTCTGGGATGCCTATAATTCGCATGTTGGTGTGCTGAAAGTTGTCCCAGGTGTCTCTGAGACTGTCCTCCATTCTTTTCATTCTTTTTTCTTTTTTCTGCTCTGCAGTAGTTGTTTCCAACATTGTATCTTCCAGCCCACTTATCCATTCTTCTTCCTCAGTTATTCTGCTACTGATTCCTTCTGGAGTGTTTTTAATATCAGTTATTGTGTTGTTCATTACTATTTGTTTGCTCTTTATTCTTCTAGGTCCTTTTTAAATGTTTCTTATATTTATTATATTTCCGAGATTTTGTATCATCTTTACTATCATTATTCTTAATTCTTTTTCAGGTAGTTTTTCTATTTCCTCTTCCTTTATTTAGTCTTGTGGGTTTTCATCTTGCTCCTTTGCCTACAAAATATTTCTCTGCCTTCTCACTTTGTCTAATTTACTGTTTTGAGGTCTCCTTTTCCTAGGCTAAAGGGGCATAGTTCCTCTTGCTTCTGTTCTCTGCCCCTGGTGGTGAGGTTTGTCCAGTGGCTTGCATAGGCTTCCTGATGGGAGGGAGTGGTGCCTGGACTCTGGTAGGTGGAACTGAGCCTTTTCCCTCTGAAGAGCATGACCATGTCAGGTGGTATGTTTTGGGGAATCTGTTGGCTTAGTATGACTTTAGGTAGTCTGTGTGCTGATGGGTGGGTTTGTGTTCCAATCTTGTTTATTGTTTGGAGTGAGGCATCCAGTGCTAGGATCTGCTGGCAGTTGGATGGAGCTCTGTCTTAAATTCAGATAGATGTTTCCATGAGAGCTCTCGATGATTAATATTCCCTGAGGCCAGGAATTTTCTAGTCCAGCATCTTGGACTCAGTGTTCCCATCCCAGAACCTTAGGCCCGACTTCTTGTTGAGGATCCAAGACCCTGCAAGTCACTCATCCTGGCAATAAAGGGGATTAAAAACAAAACAAAACAGAAAAAGAAAAGACTAACAAAACCCCAGAAAAGTGGTAAAAAGTAAAGTCAAACAAAGAAAAAAAGAAACATGATAACACACACAAAAGAAACAAAAACAGAACCAAATAAATCAAAAAGCAAGAGAACACCCAGTCAAACAAAAGAACCCAATAATGAAATCAAACAACTAAAAAGAAAACTGATAGAGTTCCCTGGGGGTACAGTGGTTAAGAATTTTCCTGCCAATGCAGGGGACACAGGTTCAATCCCTTGTCCAGAAAGATCCCACATGCCTCAGAACAACTAAGCTCATACGCCACAACTACTGAACCTGTGCTCTATAGCCTGTGAGACACAACTACTAAGCCCACACACCACAACTACTGAAGCCCCCATGCTCTAGGGTCTGTGTGCTGCAACTACTGAGCCTGCAAATTGCAACTACTGAAGTCCGTGTATCTAGAATCTGTGCTCTGCAAGAAGAGAAGCCACTGCAATGAGAAGCCTGCACACCACAATGAAGAGTAACCCCTGCTTACCACAGCTAGAGAAAGCTCATGTGCAGCAATGAACAGCCAATGCAGCCAAAAAAAAAAAGAAAAAGAAAGATAACTGACAAAAACATGAAACCAAAAAACAAAACCAGGGGGCCAACTGAAGAATGAAGCAAACAAATGAAACAATCTGACAAAATTGATTTTATAAAAAAGAAAAAGAAAACAGAGAAAGGGTAAAGAAGACAAAAAAACAGAAAAGCAATGTAGAAATAGAAATATTAAAAAAATAAAATAGAAAATATATTAAAAAGACAAACAAAACCCCAGAGAAATGGTAAAAACAAAATCAAAGAAACAGAAACAAGTTAACATGCACACACACAAGGAAGAAACAAAACAGAATCAAATAAAACAAAATGAAGAGAACAACTAGACAAATAGAAGAACTCAAAAATGAAATCAAACAATTAAGATCAATACTAACAAAAACACAAAACCTAAAAACAAACCACAGCAGTGTGCCAACTGAAGAATAAAACAAAACAGAACAAACTGAAAAAAATTATTTTAAAAAATAATTAAATTAAATTAAATTAAAAGGGTAAAAATACAAGACAACAGAAAAGCAAAGTAGAAATGGAAACATGAAAGAAAATGTAAAATATATTAAAGTAAAAGAAGAAAAAATTAAGGGAAAAAAACAACAGAAAAAGACCGTAAAAATAGAGATATATAAAAAGATAGAAATAAAAAAATATACAACACAAAGATTCCCAAAAGACTAAATAAAAAATAGTTCATTCCTTTCTATTGCAGAGTATTATTCCATTTACAGACTGGCTTTGGTGGGTAAAGGCTTTTTCCTGTTGAGTTAGGCTAATGTCACAGTTGAGCCAAACTGGAGCCAGGTCATATGGCTGCTGCTGGGTCTTCAGTGAGGTCCTTTGTTGGAGAGTCTGTTACCACAGGTTTTCAGTGAGCATGGATTTTGTCTGGCTCCTGGGTGGCTGGATCTGCTTCCAGGACCTTGTTTAGTAAGGCTGGTACTAGCTCAAGCGTCCACTTTGAGGTAGACAGCCGATGGGCCTGTTACCAGGTGTGCAGATGGGTGTGGCTCCCCCTTGGTCTTTAAAAGCGTTCTTGACAGGTGGGTGGGCAGACCCCTGGGCAGGCAGGATTGATTTTGTATCCCTCAAAGTCACTTTTTTTCCATGGATGGCTGCCTAATTATTGTTGCTGAGGAGAGATACAAGCGTGGGACCTCATATTCCACCATCTTGTTGATATATTTAAATCTTCAATTTTTCTCTCAGCAATGTTTTATAGTTTACAATGTACAGGTCTTGTACAGCTTTTGTCAAATTAACCAGTGAATATTTCTTTTATTTTTTGCTATTATCCATGATATTTTTAAAATTTCAATTTCCAATTGTTTGTTGTTAGTGTATAATATTACAATTATTTTTATATTTATATAGTATCTTTCAATCTTTCTAAAAACACTTATTTCTAGTAGCTTTCTTGTGAATTTTATCAGATTTTCTACATAGGTAATCAAGTCTTATGCCAATAAAAACAGTTTACTTCTGTCTTTATAATCAGTATGCCTCTTATTTCTTTATTTTGGCTTATTGACTGCCTAGAACCTCCAGTACACCTTTTATAATCTTGGATTTTAGGAAAAAGACATTCATTTTTTGACTATTAAATATAAGTTGATATGGGTGTTCATAGGTTTTCATTTATCAAGTAAAGAATTTCCCTTTTTTCCTAGTTTTCTGAAGTTGCTTTAAAATAAAGATAATGGGGCTTCCCTGGTGGTGCAGTGGTTGAGAGGCTGCCTGCTGATGCAGGGGACATGGGTTTGTGCCCCTGTCTGGGAAGATCCCACATGCCATGGAGCAGCTGGGCCCGTGAACCATGGCCACTGAGCCTGCGTGTCCAGAGCCTGTGCTCTGCAATGGGAGAGACCACAACAGTGAGAGGCTTGCGTACTGCAAAATAAATAAATAAATAAATAAATAAAATAAAGATAAAGTTTCCCTTGAAACCTTAGGTTACAGGGCAGTTATACTTACCACCCATTATAGAAGATTACAGCTCCTGGAATTCAGTGTTCTTTTTTCATAATACATCCCACTGTGTGTATAGCTATCATCTGTGTCATCCTGTGAGGATTAGAGCTTGGCAAATTAATCCAAAAATGCTGATATTCTGACCACACTGTTTCTGTGAGCTATAAATAAACTATCCTTAATCTCTGACCCAGAAATCTTATGTTTTCTACAGACATGCACTATATTATAGGAGATTAACTTGTCAGCTTTCAAGCTAGATAAAATATTAGACACTTCAGAATTACTGACAGTACCTAGCTCTATTCTTCCTGGGTCTAGGAGTGAGATTTCAGAAAGGAACATGTTCTGAGGCCAGAATGACCAAGAAGAACACTCATGGTTCAGTCTGAGCATGAAGTCCAAGGCATCATGAACATGAAATCCATTGTCTTCCAAGGGTGCTAACTAAGCTTAAAGCCCAACTCATAACCAGATCTGAGAGTCTCAAAGGAATTTTTTAAATGTTATCATGAAATACAATAAGTACAAATGATTAAATTTTGTTGTATATCAAACATTAGGTGTTAATTCTTTTCTTAGCTTAATTAATTTATTTAGTTTTGTCTGTGTTGGAACTTTGTTGCTGTGCGTGGGCTTTCTCTAGTTGCAGAGACTGGGGGCTACTCTCTGTTTTGGTGCACAGGCTTCTCATTGAAGTGGCTTCTCTTGTTGCAGAACATGGGCTCTAAGCATGTAGGCTTCAGTAGTTGTAGCACATGGGTTCGGTTGTTGTGGTTTTTGGGCTCTAGGACACAGGCTCAGTAGCTCCACAGCATGTGGGATCTTCATGTACCAGGGCTCGAATCTGTATCCCCTGCATTGGCAGGCAGATTCTTAACCACTGTGTCACCAAAGAAGTCCCTAATTCTTTGCATTAACTAATTTAATTCTCATGATAACCATGTGAGTTTTTTATGTGTTAGCATTTTCACAGAATTCAACTTAAGTTTCTCTGCAACTTTTTATTGGAATTTTAAGGTCTTCCTTATAGTAATGCAGTGAGAAGAAACATATCTATTTTTGCTTGCTTGTTTGCTTTCTTCTTCTTTTGCTTTTTTAAATCTGGCACTCTAAATAAATTTCAGTATAGCTTCTAGGAAATGGTAATCATGTTTTATCAGTAATTAGTAGTCTAAAGAAAGGTACTCAACCTTTCCTTTACACATGCCACATGCCAAAGGGTATGTTGCACAAACATCGCAGCTGTACAGACATATGCTTCAAATTATGTACACACAGTTGGATCACTCACATGCCCCCCCCCACACACACAAAAACACATGAACCTAGATATTTTGGCAGTTTCTCTTTGGTGTATTTCTTCATAACAGATCAGATCTATGGTCTTCAAGAGTGATGAGATAAGGAAATTATGCTGAACAGAAACTATTTTCTACTCATTATAGTACAAAAATACAGGCAGAAACTATTAGAACTATTGTTTGATGTATGAATGTACTTGCTCAAACACAAAACAATGACAAAACAACTCTAATGGTAGAACAAGCATGTATTTCAGTGTTTTAAAATATTGAGATGTCTGAGCTTATAGAGACAAAGTCCATAAATTGCCTGAAACTTGTCACTGATAAGTATTTTAGTTAAACATCCTTTTCAAAAATCTTATAGCATACTACCGTTTTAAGAACGCTTTGTGATTATGCATTAGAATTTTATAATTTTAGAGCTCAGAATAATAAAATTATTGAAAGAATTAAATGGAGTCAGCTCTGTAAGAATAGAAGTTATAGGCAATTGATAAGCAAATAATTCTTATCCTCAATAATGCAAGTTAATTTTGTTCAACAGAGATAAAATTGCTTTCTATCCTAAAGAAAATATTATCTCCAACATTTTATTGCCCTATAAGATATTAATTAATTTGTTTCTATTAGCAGATTCATTTCATCATTAGTGATTTTCTGTATATGTATCTATTCTTCAAATTCACATTTAACATTCACTGATTTCCTCATTAAATTATTGAGTTAAATAAAATTATTAGTATCTGATGATTTTATATTTGTATAAATCATGTTTTAAACTTTTTGAAAAACTATACTTTAGTGGTATCACTAATTATATTTTATAAGTGAAGGAACTATGATTCATAATATTAAATAAATAGTTCTTCAATTTGATTACCTGACTACTAGCAAATCACATATTAAATTCTAGTTCTTTCCACTTCTCTACTAATGCTTAATTAGTGATATATCCTAAAATTTCATCTTATATTTCTGACTTTCCTGTTTTTACATCTGATTACCTATTACACACTGTCACACACATCCATACACTCACACCCTGAACAAGAAAAGAGATACTTAAAAATAATGTGAAGTTTGGAAACAATGACAAAATATTCTAGTTCTTTGAATTTCTTTATTATTTTCATTTTCACCAATATTAAAATAGGGAAATACTAAGCTAACAGGGAGGGCCACATGTTAATGAGTGGAAACATGCAACATATATTTTGTTTTGCTTCTACTTGCTAAATCACTACAGCTCTTAGTAAACAGTTTTCATTCAAGAGTGAAGGGATATAAAAGTTATAATATTTTATTGTATTTTATTGTGATATTTATGTGTACAGTGTTATCATATTTGCAAACTTCTGACCATTTGTTTTTCTTGCGACTGTTTAGATATATTGTGTCCCTTTTGGAGTGGAAGATGTTTTCATTTAAAGCAATGGTGGATATGCCAAAGAAACAAGGAATTCATTTTTTTAAATATCATGCTTTGTATTTTAAAAAAGAAGGAAAATTTAAGGAAGAGAAATGTATTTTGTTTAAAAATACCACATGGACAGAAAGATGTGTCTAATTAGGTCTACTGTTACCCTGTCAAAGACTGAGAGCTGTGCAGAAAAGTAAACAATGCTTTTTATTCCTTGGGCAGAAATATTCCATCAAATTTATTTTCCTTTTTGAATAGCATGTTGAGTAGGGGAGAAGGAGTGAGAATGCTGGTTTTGAAAGGGATTTCAAAATTATTCTTTGCAAAATATTTCTGTTTGAAAGAACAGCATATGCATAAATTAGTCCATTAACTTGTTCAGCAATGCTCCCAACCCATAATGCTCCTTTTTGTCAAAAGTCCTTAGCTAAAGAGGATCTTAGTTCAAATCAGTGGTTCCTAGACTGTGCTGTAGAAAACCTTCTTCACCAGTTGCTAGCAGTTGCTAGGTTTGAAGGGAGAGGTGAGAAGGTGGGTAGTCTACAACTAAATATGCTTGAGAAACCCTGGGTTGATTAAAGTTAAATAGATTTCTTTTTTGCAGAATATTTTAGAGACTTTGTTATCCTAATTTAACTTTTCATTTATTTTAGCTATGTATATTAATTTAGCTTTTTGAGATGATGTTTGTTGTAGGATTGGTGGACACCTCTTAAAATCCTTTTGTCTGGAAAGGGTGTATCTGGAACAAAGGCCATCTTTGACTTTAAATGGGAAGCTCTGTGATGGAAATACCATTCTTCTTTCGTTGATCACTTATTCTCATTGGCAAGTACAGCAGACATCCAATAAGTATTTTATGAGTACAATGTCATCTCCTTTTTAACCAACCCTATTAATCAAGTGCCTTCTACCTTAAACAAGTCACTTAATACCCTCTCTGTACAGTAAATAGAGATTATTCCTACTTGGTGTGGGCTTAGCAAATTTATTAGGTAATAAATTTAGGGGGTGGAGTAAATCATATTTACTAGCGGGATGTATGAGACCAAATGGGAGAAAATAACAAAATAATTGTCAGATAAGGTAGTGTGTCTGTATTAAAGCTGTGCAAGTTAATAAAAACTAACAGATAAAAACACAGAAGACAAATAACCCTTAAAAGAGTCCCTGAGCACAGATATTTTTATAGTTTGGTACTAACAGTCTTATGTCCTGAGCCCAGAACATTTAATGAAGAATTATGTAAAAAAGTAAAGTAACTTGTCTTAAGTGCCAAAGAAATGAGGATTCGGACTGACAGTGTTTATGATGTCCATAGCTTTCTCTCTCACTTTCTTTCCCTTAACACAATTGTCTTTGATTGGACAAATCATGCTGCTTTCATTGTAATGTCATTGCAGTTTATGATTCCATAAGGTAGATGAATAGGTTTTTATTTCATTTGCTTTGCAATTTATTTTAATGCCATCCAAAAAAATTACCTACACAACTATGAATACTACCCTTTATTAGCTTCACCATGCTGCCAGCTATATTTTTGAACAAAAATATGCCAGCATATTTTTTATCACCATCAAATTTTGTTTTAGCTGTGTTATAAAATTAACTCTGCTTTCACAATTAGACCACTTACCTTTAGACCCTTTTCATATGAATTCTTTACCTGTAGCATTATATTAAATGCAAGCATATACTCAATAAAACAAAACTATAATAATCTTATTATTATATAACATTTATGACACAATTTTATTTCCAAACAAGAATTTTGCTTTATACTCTCTATCTTAGTCATTCTTCTAATAATCTTTAAGAAGCAGACAAAGGTATAAAACCCTAATATAAAAACACTTTTGGTTGACAAATTAGTTGTATCAACCTCTTAGTATATGTAAATGCACAGTTTCTATTTGTAAGACTAAACAAACAGAACCAGTTAATGCTATTCTCATACACATTATGGCAAATGAGGATTCAGTAATGGGATTGGCAAGTATTAGGGAATTAATGTAATACCATAAATTATGTTCCATAAAGGTAAACAGTTTCCTTTGTGCATTTTTCTCTTAGAATTGAAAGTAAATAATTTTCTCTCTACACTGTTATCTAGTCACAGGCTTCCACTTGTCCATTTGTGTTTGGCACTAACTTACATTTGAAATTAAATTTTTTTCTTTTTAGATTTAACCACAAATTAATGTATTTCACAAGATCCCTAGGGTTTCAATCCCCTTTTCACATGTAGTGAAAGATTCTGCAGGCAACGGATAAACTACTAAAGAGAACTGAGCATGATGAGAACTGGCCACACTATTACAAATACCACACCAGACATTTCAGTCAAACTTAAATCTTAATGGAGTAGAGAAAGTTTGCTGTAAGCAGTGATGAAGAAAAACTCTTCCAAATCATTGTACGTTTGTCGTTCTTTTAGTTGTTAATGTCCATTTACCACCAGACATGGATCTTTTTCAATGAATATTATTCCTTAAAGTATCAAAGATTTCATAAAGTAGACCTTGTTGAGGCAGTCATATGATATGGCTTGCCAAGGACTAGGGGAAATATTGTGCCTTTTAATAGTAATCAAGTCCTCTATTAATTACCTCATATTTAATGAGAATTTACCATGACTGCAGCATTCTACTAGCACTAGGAAAACAGAAACAAAAAAAGAATAGAGTTTCTTCTACTAGTGATCCCACTGACTGAGAATATAAAACTTGAGATAAGACTAGCCTGTATAAAATAATTTGAAACGAACAATATGAATTAGAAGGTGGCTTCAGGCTAGATTAATTAAATGTTAAACATTTTACAATGACCTAACCTGCTGTATTAAACAGTATCAGCTCAGCTTTAAAAATAAGATAATCTTTCATTTAATATATAACCCTGATGAAATGATGAGACTTTAAGATCTCCTTTCCAAATAATTTTTGATCATTAAAGTATTTCTTTCAACAAATATTTAAGTGCCTACCAAGTACTGGGAACTTTCCTAAGGGCAATGGATACAGGAGTAAACAAAACCATAACACAAAATAAGACAAAAATAAACCAACAAACAATAGTTTTCATAGACGTTACAGTACAGAGGGAGAAAAGAGAGAAAAAAAGCACTTAAATATACATCATAACAAATGGTTATGCTAAAAATAAGTGCAACTGACAAAAACCAGGGAGTCTAGATGACAGGTTTTTCTGAGAGTTTACAATTTGAGATGGGGTGTTTCTGACAGGTTTCACTGAAAAAGTAATCTTGGGCACAGAGGCCTTACAAAAGTGAGGGAGAAAGCCAGGAAGATATGTGAGGGAAAAACAAGCATAAACACCCTGATAAAGGAGTGTGGCGTGTTCAATGAAGAGCAGAAAGAGTATGATGAGACTTGGTGAGCAAGGTGGGAAAAGGTAGGATTTGAGATTACTAGTGTCATCAAATTAAACAGAATAATATTGGCTACTGTAGTGATTCTGACATGTGTTAGAAAGACATACATAAGTTTTTTTCAGAACAGTTAGCATAATTTGACTTGAGTTTTGAAAGGATAAGGTTTGTCACTAGGTGATAATAGGTTGTAACAAGGTGGGAGCCCTGGTGGAAGTCTATTTCAATAATCCAGATCGGATCTGATTTTAGCTTGATAGGGTAGCTAATTTCACAGTGATAGGAGTGGAACAAATGATAAGTAGTAAGATTTTGAATACATCTTTAAGATATTAACAATTTGTTAAAAGATTAGACATAGAGTGTGAGTAAAGGGAGGATTCAGATAATTCTGAAGCATTAGCTGGCAGGACTTCAAAGGAAAGAGAC
The DNA here is from genome assembly GCF_003031525.2 of Neophocaena asiaeorientalis asiaeorientalis. NCBI lineage: Eukaryota > Metazoa > Chordata > Mammalia > Artiodactyla > Phocoenidae > Neophocaena > Neophocaena asiaeorientalis. The sequence continues at coordinate 266,895 of NW_020172675.1, read as the reverse complement.
CATTGAAATCACAATGGAATAGATTCATTCTAGAAGGAAAGAATATGAAGATTGCTGCAGTAGAGTAGGAGAAAAAAGATGTGATCTAGTGTGCAAATGAATAAAATTTAGGAGCACAGAAAGGCTTATTAATAGTAGCAGGTGGGAAGGCAGAATGTGTGGGTACAGAAATGGGCAGAAGAGAAGCTACAGTTATGGCAGCAAGCCCCATAAATTCATGCTGTTGGTCAATCATCTTTTTCTGCCATTATCTATATCTGTAAACTTTGAATTCCTGAAATCCAGTTGTGTGTCACATTGCTTTAGTTTGTTGATTAATTTTAAACAATATTTTATTGAGGAAAGGGAGAGAGGTAAAGAGAAAAGAAAAACAGAAAATAAGGGTTAAAAGAATGGAGAGAGGATAAAGAGAATAAGGAAGTAAGAAAGCAAAAAGGGAAACATGACAAAAGAGACAGAAAGAAGAAAAAGTAAGGAGTCAATGGAGGGGGTGGAGTCAAGATAGGAGGGGATGGAGTCAAGATGGTGGAGTAGGAGGACACAGAATTCACCTCTCCTACCAGGAGCTACCTACCAGGTACCTACCAGGGCACCTACCAGGAGCTGGTGGGGGGTCTTGGACAACTAAGAGGATGGAAGAAACCCACAAATGACCAGGTAGGATGTTGGTGGGAGAGAAGGGGAAGGATAAGTGGAGGAAGGATGGGACTGACACCCCGAGGGGCAGCTGAGGAAAGGGAGAATTTCCCATGCCTGGAGGGGCCCACTCACCACAAAGAGATCAACGGGGATGCAGGGAGACCACCAGGGGATCAGAGGATCAGAAAGGAATTCAGCCAGAATTTCCCTCACCTACTTAGGCCTCTGAGAGCCTGCTGAGGTCCAGGTCTATCCTCTGCCCTCCAAGGCACCCTCCAGCCATGCTGAACCTAAGATCTGTCTCCCCAAACCCCAGGGCCTTTTTCAGCTAAGTGGGTCCTGAGACTAGGCCCAGCCCCCACCTAAGCCCAGATCCACAAGACCACTTCCAGCTGTACAGGTCCTGAGGCTAGGCTCTTCACCCCCTGACTAAACTCTGCCACCACCTAAGCCCTGCCTTCAGGGCCTTTTCTGGTCATGTGGGTCCTGAGTCTAGGCACTGGCCCTCCCTAAACCCTGCCTCCACCTAAGCTCCACAACTCACAATCAAGACATTTTCTGCACACCCCCTGCCTTTTTTTTTTTTTTTTTTTTTTTGCTATTGTGGCTCTGTTTTAACTTGGTGTTGTTGTTTCATTTACATTTTTCTAATTTTTTTTAAATTTTTCTAATTTTACTTTATTTTTTATTCTTTGTTACTATACTGCTCCTTTTTTTTTTTTTTTTTTCCACATCTTGTGGCTTTCAGGATTTTGGTTCACAGGCTGGGGATTGGGCCTGAGTTCCTGTGGTGGGAGTGCCAAATCCAAGCCACTTGACTAACAGAGAAACTCAAACCCTAGGGAATATTAATCGAAGTGAGGTCTCCCAGAGGTCCTCATCTCAGTACCAAGACCTGGCTCTACACAACTGTCTACAAACTCTAGTGCTGGAAGCTACAATCCAAACAACCAGTAAGACAGGAACAGAGTCCCACCCATCAAAATAAATAAATCGACCCAAAAATATGTTACAGATGAAGAGGCAAAGTAAACACCTACAAGATCAAAGAAATGAAGAGGAAATAGGAAACCTACCTGATAAAGAATTCAGTGTAATGATAGTAGAGATGATCCAAAATCTCAGAAATAGAATGGAGGCATGGATTGAGAAAATAAAAGAAATGTTTAACAAAGAACTAGAAGGACTAAAAAACAAAGAGTGATGAACAACACAATAACTGAAATGAAAAATATACTAGAAGGAATCAATAGCAGAATAACTGAGGCAGAAGAATGAATAAGTGAGCTGGAAAAGAATAGTGGAAATAACTGCTTAGAAGCAGAATAAAGAAAAAAGAATGAAGAGAATTGAGGACAGTCTCAGAGACCACTGGGACAACATTAAATGCACCAAAATTCAAATTATAAGGTTCCCAGAAGAAGAAGAGAAAGATAAAGCATCTGAGAAAATACTGAAGAGATCATACTCAAAAACTTCCCTAACATGGGAAAGGAAATAGCCACACAAGTCCAGGAAGTGCAGAGTCCCAACAGGATAAACCAAAGGAGAATACCAAGATGCATATTACTCAAACTAACAAAAATTAAATTCAAAGAAACAATATTAAAAGCAACAAGGGAAAAGCAACAAAAAATATACAAGGGAATCCCCATAAGGTTAACAGCTGATCTTTCAGCTGAAACTACAGGCCAGCAGGGAATGGCAAGATATATTTAAAGTGATGAAAAGGAAAAACCTACAACCAAGATTACTCTACACAGCAAGAATCTCATGCAGATTCAATGGAAAAAAAAAAAAAGCTTTAAAGACAAGCAAAAGTTAAGAGAATTTGGTACCACCAAAACAGCTTTACAACAAATGCTAAAGGGATTTCTCAAGGGAGGAAACACAAGAGAAGAAAAAGACCCACAAACACAAACACAAAACAATTAAGAAAATGGTAATAGGAACATATTTATTGATAATTACCTTGAATACACCAACCAAAAGACACAGACTGGCTGAATGGATACAAAAACAATACCTGTATATATGCTATCTACAAGAGACTCACTTCAGATTTAGGGACATGTACAGATTGAAAGTGATGGGTTAGAAAAAGTTATTCCATGCAATTAGAAATCAAACAAAAGCTGGAGCAGCAAGATTCATATCAGATAATATAGACTTTAAAATAAAGATTGTTCCAAGAGACAAGGAAGGACACTACATAATGATAAAGGGATCAATCCAAGAAGAAGATATAGAAATTATAAATATTTATTCACCCAAAATAGGAGCACCTCAATACATAAGGCAAATGCTAACAGGCATAAAAGGGGAAATCGACAGTAACACAGTAATAGTGGAGGATTTTAACACCCCACTTACACCAATGGACAGATCATCCAGAGGGAAAATATATAAGGAAACACAAGCTTTAAATGACACAATAGACAAGATGGACTTAATTGATATTTATAGGACACTCCACTCAAAGGTAGCAGAATACAGTTTCTTCTTAAGTGCACATGGAACCTACTCCAGGATAGATCATATCTTGGGTCAAAAATAAAGCCTTGGAAAATATACAAAAAAAGGAAATCATATCAAGCATCTTTTCCAACCACAATGCTATGAGATAAGAAATCAATTACAGGAAAATTACTGTAAAAAACCAAACATAGGGAGACTAAATATTTCCCTATTAAATAACCAAGAGATCATTGAAGAAATCAAGGAGGAAATCAAAAAATACTTAGACACAAATGACAACAAATACACGACAATGCAAAACCTATGGGTTGCAGCCAAAGCAGTTCTAAGAGGGAAGTTTATAGCAATTCAATCTTCACTCAAGAAACAAGAAAATCTCAAACTGTCTAACCTTACACCTAAAGCAACTAGAGAAAGTAGAACAAATAAAACCCAAAGGCAGTAGAAGGAAAGAAATCATAAAGATCAGGTCAGAAATAAATGAAAAAGAAATGAAAGAAACAATAGCAAAGATCAATAAAACTAAAAGTTTGGTCTTTGAGAAGATAAACAAAATTGATAAACCTTAACCAGACTCATCAAGAAAAAACAGGAGGGGACTCAATTCAATAAAATTAGAAATGAAAAAGGAGAAGTAATAACTGACACTGAAGAAATACAAAGGATCATAAGAGACTACTACAAACAACTATATGCCAGGAAAATGGACAACCTGGAAGAAGTGGACAAATTCTTGGAAAGGTACAACTTTCCAAGACTGAACCAGGAAGAATTAGAAAATATAAACAGACTAATCATAAATACTGCAATTGAAACTGATTAAAAATCTTCCAACAAAGGAAATATTAGGGGAATGGCTTCAAGATGGTGGAAGAGTAAGACACGGAGATCACCTTCCTCCCCACAAATACATCAGAAATACATCTACATGTGGAACAACACCTACAGAACACCTACTGAACGCTGACAGAAGACTTCAGACCTCCAAAAAGGCAAGTAACTACCCACGTACATGGGTAGGGCAAAAGAAAAAAGAAGAAACAGAGACAAAAATTAGGGACAAGACTTGCACCAGTGGGAGGGAGCTGTGAAGCAGGAAAGGTTTCCACACACTAGGAAGGCCCTTTGTGGGCAGAGACTGCAGGTGGCAGAGGGGGTAGCTTCAGAGCCATGGAGGACAGCACAGCAACAGAGGTGTGGAGGACAAAGCGGAGAGATTCCTGCACAGAGAATTGGTGCTGACCAGTACTCACCAGCCCTAAAGGCTTGTCTGCTCACCCGCCGGGATGGGTAGGGGCTGGAAGCTGAGACTTGGGCTTCAGCTGGATACCAGGGAGAGGACTGGGGTTGGCTACGTGAACACAGCCTGAAGGGGGCTACTGCGTGACGACTGGCTGGGAGGGAGTCTGGGAAAGTCTGGAGCTGCCAAAGACAGAAGAGACTTTTTCTTGCCTCTTTGTTTCCTGGTGTGCAAGGAGAGGGGATTAAGAGTGCTGCTTAAAGGAGCTCCAGAGATGGACGTGACCTGTGGCTATCAGCATGGACCTCAAGCTCAGAGACGGCATGAGAAGTTAAGTCTGCTGCTGCAGCCACCAAGAAGCCTGTGTGCAAGCACAGGTCACTATCCACAAATCCCCTCCTGGGAGCCTGTGCAGCCCGCTACTGCCAGGGTCCTGTGATCCAGGGACAATTCCCCGAGAGAATGCATGGTGCACTGCAGGCTGCTGCAACATCATGCCAGCCTCTGCCGCTGCCCTCCCATCTCCGGGCTGAGTGAACCACAGTCCCTGAATCAGCTGCTCCTTTTTTTTTTGGAATACACAGGCCTCTCACTGTTGTGGCCTCTCCCATTGTGGAGCACAGGCTCTGGACGCGCAGGTTCAGGGGCCATGGTTCATAGGCCCATCCGCTCCGTGGCATGTGGGATCTTACCTGACCGGGGCATGAACCCATGTCCCCTGCATCGACAGGCAGACTCTCAACCACTGTGCCACCATGGAAGCCCTAAGCTGCTCCTTTAACCCTGTCCTGTCTGAATGAAGAACAGATGCCCTCAGGTGACCTAAAGCAGAGGTGGGTCCAAATCCAAAGCTGAACCCAAGGAGCTGTGCAAACAAAGAAGGGAAAGTTCTTCCAGGAGCCTCAGGAGCAGCGTATAATATATCCACAGTCAACCTGATGTACCTGCATCTGTGGAATAGCTGAATAGACAACGAATCACCCCAAATGGAAGAGGTGGAATTTGAGAGCAATGATATATATTTTTCCCCTTTTTCTTTTTTTGTGAGTGTGTATGTCTCTGTGCGTGATTTTGTCAATATAGCTTTGCTTTTACCATTTGTCCTAGGGTTCTGTCTGTCTGTTGTTTTTTATTTGTTTTTTTTTTACTTAAAAACTATTATTTTCCTTAATAATTTTTTAATTTAATAACATTATTCTATTTCATTTTAATTTTATTTTATTTTATCTTCTTTTTTTATTTCTTTTTTCCTCACTTTTATTCTGAGCCATGTGGGGGACAGGCTCTTGGTGCTCCAGCCAGGCGTCAGGGCTGTGCCACTGAGGTTGGAGAGCCAAGTTCAGGAAGATTGTCCACAAGAGACCTCCCAGCTCCACATAATATCAAATGGCAAAAATCTCCCAGAGATCTCCATCTCAACGCCAAGACCCAGCTACACTCAATAGCCAGCAAGCTACAGAGCAGGACACCCTATGCCAAACAACTAACAAGACAGGAACACAGCCCCATCCAGTAGCAGAGAGGTCGCCTAAAATTATAATAAGGCCACAGACACCTCAAAACACACCACCAGTCATGGACTTGCCCACCAGAAATACAAAATGCAGCCTCAACCACCAGAACACAGGCACTAATCTCCTCCATCAGGAAGCCTACACAACCCACAGAACAAACCTTAGCTACTGGGGACAGACACCAAAAACAATGGGAACTATGAACCTGCAGCCTGCAAAAAGGAGACCCCAAACACAGAAAGTAAAGCAAAATGAGAAGACAGAGAAACACACAGCAGGTGAAGGAGCAAGACAGAAACCCACCAGACCTAACAAATGAAGAGGAAATAGGCAGTCTACCTGGAAAAGAATTCAGAATGATCATAGTAAAGATGATACAAAATCTTGGAAATAGAATAGAGAAAATACAATAAACGTCTAACAAGGACTTAGAAGAACTAAAGAGGAAAAAAACGGTGATGAACAACACAATAAATGAAATTAGACATTCTCTAGAAGGGATCAATAGCAGAATAATTGAGGAAGAAGAACAGAAAAGTGACCTGGAAGATAAAATAGTGGAGGTTACTACTGCAGAGAACAATAAAGAAAAAAGAAAGAAAAGAATTGAGGACAGTCTCAGAGACATCTGGGACAAAGTTAAATGCACCAACATTCGAATTATAGGGGTCCCAGAAGAAGAAGAAAAAAGAAACAGACTGAGAAAATATTTGAAGAGATTATAGTCAAAAACTTCCCTAATATGGGAAAGGAAATAGTTAATCAAATACAGGAAGCACAGAGAGTCCCATACAGGAAAAATAAAAGGAGAAATGTGCCAAGACACCTATTAATCAAACTATCAAAAATTAAATACAAAGAAAAAATATTAAAAGCAGCAAGGGAAACACAACAAACAGCACATAAGGGAAGCCCCATAAGGTTAATAGCTGACCTTTCATCAGAAACTCTGTAAGCCAGAAGGGAGGAGCGGGACATATTTAAAGTGAAGAAGGAGAAAACCCTACAAACAAGGTTACTCTACCCAGCAAGGATCTCATTCAGATTTGATGGAGAAATTAAAACATTTACAGACAAGCAAAAGCTAAGAGAATTCAGCACCACCAAACCAGCTTTACAACAAATGCTAAAGGGACTTCTCTAGGCAGGAAACACAAGTGAAGGAAAAGGCCTACAATAATAAATCAAAAGCAATTAAGAAAATGGTAATAGGAACATACATATCATTAATCACCTTAAATGTAAGTGGATTAAAGGCTCCAACCAAAAGACATAGACTGGCTGAATGGATACAAAAACAAGATCCGTATATATGCTGTCTACAAGAGACCCATTTCAGACCTAGGGACACATACAGACTGAAAGTGAGAGGTTGGAAAAAGATATTCCATGCAAATGGAAATCAAAAGAAACCTGGAGTAGTAATTCTCATATCAGACAAAATAGACTTCAAAACAAAGACTTTTACAAGAGACAAAGAAAGACACTACATAATGTTCAAGGGATCAATCCAAGAAGAAGATAAAACAATTCTAAATATTTATGCACCCAACATAGAAGCACCTCAATACATAAGGCAAATACTAACAGTCATAAAAGGGGAAATTGACAGTAACACAATCATAGTAGGGGACTTTAACAGCCCACTTTCACCAATAGACAGATCCTCCAAAATGAAAATAAATAAGGAAACCCAAGATGATACATTAAACAAGATGGACTTTAAATGATACATTAAACAAGATGGACTTAATTGATATTTGTAGGGCATTCCACCCAAAAAAAACAGAATACACGTTCTTCTCAAGTGCTCATGGAACATTCTCAGGATAGATCATATCTTGGGTCACAAATCAAGACTTGGTAAACTTAAGAAAATTAAAATCGTATCAAGTATCTTTTCTGACCATGACGCTATGAGACTAGATATCAATTACAGGAAAAAGTCTGTAAGAAATACAAACACACGGAGGCCGAACAACACACTACTTAAAACCCAAGAGATCACTGAAGAAATCAAAGAGGATATCAAAAAATACCTAGCAACAAATGACAATGAAAACACAATGTCCCAAAACCTGTGGGATGCAGCAAAAGTAGTTCTAAGAGGAAGTTTATATCTATACAAACCCACCTTAAGAAACAAGAAACATCTCAAATAAACAACCTAACCTTACACCTAAAGCAATTAGAGATAGAAAAACAAAAAAACCCAAAATTTAGCAGAAGGAAAGAAATCATAAAGATCAGTTCAGAAATAAATGAAAAAGAAATGAAGGAAATGATAGCAAAGATCAATAAAACTAAAAGCTGGTTCTTTGAGAAGATAAGAAAATTGATTAACCATTAGAGCCAGACTTATCAAGAAAACAGGGAGAAGACTCAAATAAATAGAATTAGAAATGAAAAAGGAGAAGTAACAAGTGACTGTGCAGAAATACAAAGGACCATGAGAGATTACTAAAAGCAACTCTATGCCAATAAAATGGACAACCTGGGGGAAATGGACAAATTCTTAGAAATGCACAACCTTCCTAGACTGAACCAGGAAGAAGGAGAAAATATGAACAGACCAATCACAAACACTGAAATTGAAACTGTGATTAAAAATCTTCCAAGAGACAAAAGCCCAGGACCAGATGTCTTCACAGGCAAATTTGATCAAACATTTAGAGAAGAGCTACCACCTATCCTTCTCAAACTCTTCCAAAATATAGCAGAGGGAGGAACACTCCCACACTCATTCTACAAGGCCACCATCACTCTGATGCCAAACACAGACAAAGGTGTCACAAAGAAATAAAACTATAGGCCAATATCACTGATGAATACAGGTACAAAAATCCTCAACAAAATACTAGCAAACAGAATCCAACAGCACATTAAAAGGATCATACACTATGATCAAGTGGGGTTTATCCCAGGAATACAAGGATCCTTCAGTATATGCAAATAAGTCAACATGATACACCATATTAACAAATTGAAGGAGAAAAGCCATATGATCATCTTAAGAGATGCAGAGAAAGCTTTTGACAAAATTCATCACCCATATATGACAAAAACCCTTGAGAACGTAGGCATAGAGGGAATTTTCCTCAACATAATAAAGGCCATATATGACAAACCCACAGCCAACATCATCCTCAATAGTGAAAAACTGAAACCATTTCTACTAAGATCAGGAACAAGACAAGGTTGCCCACTCTCACCACTCTTATTCAACATAGTTTTGGAAGTCTTAGCCACAGCAAACAGAGAAGAAAAAGAAATAAAAGGAATACAAATTGGAAAAGAAGAAGTAAAGCTGTCACTGTGTGCAGATGATATGATACTATATATAGAGAATCCTAAAGGTGCTACCAGAAAACTACTAGAGCTAATCAATGAATTTGGTAAAGTAGCGGTATACAAAATTAATGTACATAAATCTCTTGCATTCCTATACACTAATGATGAAAAACCTGAAAGTGAAATTAAGAAAACAGTCCCATTTACCATTGCAAGAAAAAGAATAAAATATCTAGGAATAATCCTACCTAAGGAGAAAAAAGACCTGTATGCATTAAATTATAAGACACTGATGAAAGAAATTAAATATAATACAAATAGATGGTGAGATATACCATGTTCTTGAATTGGAAGAATCAACATTGTGAAAATGACTCTACTACCCAAAGCAATCTACAGATTCAATGCAATCCCTATCAAACTACCACTGGCATTTTTCACAGAACTAGAACGAGAAAATTCATAATTTGTATGGAAATACGAAAGACACCAAATAGCCAAAGAAATCTTGACAAAGAAAAACGGAGCTGGAGGAATGAGGCTTCCTGACTTCTGACTATACTACAAAGCTATAGTAATGAAGACAGTATGGTACTGGCACAAAATCAGAAATATAGATCAATGGAACAGGATAGAAAACCCAGAGATAAACCCACACACATATGGTCACCTTTTCTTTGATAATGGAGGCAAGAATAGACAGTGGAGAAAACACAGCCTCTTCAATAAGTGATGCTGGGAAAACTGGAGAGATACCTGTAAAAGAATGAAATGAGAACACTTCCTAACACCATACACAAAAATAAACTCAAAGTGGATAAAAGACCTAAATGTAAAGCCAGACACCATCAAACTCTTAGACAAAAACATAAGCAGAACACTCTATGACATAAATCACAGCAAGAACCTTTATGACCCACCTCTTAGAGAGATGAAAATAAAAATAAACAAATGAGACCTAATGGAACTTAAAAGCTTTTGCACAGCAAAGGAAACCATAAACAAGACTAAAGACAACCCTTAGAATGGGAGAAAATATTTGCAAATGAAGCAACTGACAAAGGATTAATCTCCAAATCATACAAGCACCTCATGCAGCTCAATATCACACAAACAAACAACCCAATCCACAAATGGGAAGAAGACCTAAATACACATTTCTCCAAAGAAGACATACCGATTTCCAACAAACACATGAAGAATGCTCAACATCATTAATCATTAAAGAACTGAAAATCAAAACTACAGTGAGATATCATCTCACATCGGTCAGAATGGCCATCATCAAAAAATCTACAAACAATAAATGCTGGAGAAAAGGGAACTCTTCTGCACTGTTGGTGCAAATGTAAATTGACACAGCCACTATGGAAAACATTATAGAGGTTCCTTAAAAAACTACAAATAGAACTACCATACGACCCAGCAATTCCACTACTGGGCATATACCCTGACAAAACTATAATTCAAAAAGAGTCATGTACCACAATGTTCGTTACAGCTCTATTTACAATAGCCAGGACACCTAAGTGTCCACTGAGAAATGAATGGTTAAAGAAGATGTGGCACATATATACAATGGAATATTACTCAGCCATAAAAATCTGCACTGTTGGTGCAAATGTAAATTGACACAGCCACTATGGAAAACATTATAGAGGTTCCTTAAAAAACTACAAATAGAACTACCATACGACCCAGCAATTCCACTACTGGGCATATACCCTGACAAAACTATAATTCAAAAAGAGTCATGTACCACAATGTTCATTACAGCTCTATTTACAATAGCTAGGACACCTAAGTGTCCACTGAGAAATGAATGGATAAAGAAGATGTGGCACATATATACAATGGAATATTACTCAGCCATAAAAAGGAACGAAACTGAGTTATTTTTAGTGAGGTGGATGGACCTAAAGACTGTCATACAGAGTGAAGTAAATCAGAAAGAGAAAAAAATACCGTATTCTAACACATATAAATGGAATCTAAAAAAATTTAAAAATAATGGTCAGAAGAACCTAGGGGCAAGATGGGAATAAAGATGTAGACTTACTAGAGAATGGACTTGAGGATACAGGTAGGGGGAAGTGTAAGCTGGGACAAAGTGAGAGAGTGGCATGGAGATATATACACTACCACATGTAAAATAGATAGCTGGTCGGAAGCAAGCACATAACACAGGGAGATCAGCTCAGTGTTTTTTGACCACCTAGAGGGGTGAGATAGGGAAGGTAGGAGGGAGGGAGATGCTAGAGGAAGAGATATGGGGACATATGTATATGTATAACTAATTCACTTTTTTATAAAGCAGAATCTAACACACCATTGTAAAGCAATTGTACTCTAATGGAGATGGCAAAAAAAAAAAATCTTCCAACAAATAGAATGCCAAGGACAGATGGCTTCTCAGGCAAATCCTATCAAGCATTTGGAGGAGAACTAACACCTATCCTTCTCAAACTCTTCCATAAAGTTGTGGAGGAAACTCCCAAACTCATTCTATGAGGCCACCATCACCCCAATACCAAAACCAGGCAAAGATACTAAAAGAAAAAAAAAGAAAATCACAGACCAATATCACTGATGAATATAGATGCAAATATCCTCAACAAAATACTTGCAAACAGAATCCAGCAACACAATAAAAGGATCATACACCATGGTCCAGTGGGATTTATCCCAGGGATACAATGTTTCTTCAATATACACAAATCAATCAATGTGATACACCATATTAACAAATTAAAAAATAAAAACCCTATGTTCATTTTAATAGATGTAGAAAAAGCTTCTGACAAAATTCAACAAATTTATGATTATTAAAAAGAAAAAATCTCCCCAGAAAGTGGCCTGGAATGAACCTACCTGAATGCATAAAATCCATATACAACAAACCCACAGCAAACATCATTCTCAATGGTGAAACACTGAAAGCATTTCCTTTAAGGTCAGTAACAAGACAAGGATGACCACTCTCACCACACTTATTCAACATAGTTTTGGAAGTCGTATCCATGGCTCTCAGAGAAGATAAAGAAATAAAAATAATACAAATTGGAAAAGAAGAAGTAAACTGTCACTGTTTGCAGATGACATGATAATATAAATGGAAAAATCCTAAAGATGCCACCAGAAAACCCTTAGAGCTAATCAACGAATTTGATAAAGTTGCAGGATACAAAATTAATGCAGAGAAATGTCTTGAAATCCTATACACTAACAAGAAAAGATCAGAAAGGGAAATTAAGGAAACAATCCCATTTACCATTGCAACAAAAAGAATAAAATACTTAAGAATAAACCTACATAAGGAGGCAAAAACCTGTAATCCAAAAACTATAACATGCTGATGAATGAAATAAAAGGTCACACAAACAGATGGAGAGATATACTATGTTCTTGGATTGGAAGAATCAATATTGTGAAAATGACTACCTTACCCAAAGCAATCTACAGATTCAGTGCAATCCCTATCAAATTACTAATGGTGTTCTTCAAGAATTAAAACAAAAATTTTTACAACTTGTATGGAAGCACAAAGACCCTGACTAACCAAAGCAATCTTGAGAAAAAAAATAAACAACAGAGCTGGAGGAATCAGGCTCCCTGACTTCAGACTATATTACAAAGCTACAGTAATGAAGACAGTATGGTAATAGTACAAAAACAGAAATATAGATCAATGGAACAGTATAGAAAGCCCAGAAATAAACTCATGCACCTATGGTCAATTAATCTTGACAAGGGACGCAAGAATATACAATGGAGAAAAGACAGCCTCTTCAATAAGTGGTGCTGGGAAAACTAGACAGCTACATTTAAAAGAATGAGATTAGAACACTCCTTAACACCATACACAAAAATAAACTCAAAATGGATTAAAGACCTAAATGTAAGACCAGACACTATAAACTCTCAGAGTAAACATAAATAAAAACACTCTTTGACATAAACCACAGCAAGATCTTTTTTGACCCACCTCCTAGAGTAATGAAAATAAAACAAACATAAAGAAACAGGACCTAATTAAATTTAAAAGCTTTTGCACAGCAAAGGAAACCAAAAACAAGATGAAAAGACAACCCTCAGAATGCGAGAAAATATTTGCAAATGAGGGAATTGACAAAGGATTAATTTCCAAAATATAAAAACAACTCCTGGAGCTCAATATTAAAAAACAAACAACCCAATCTCAAAATGGGCAGAAGACCTAAATAGAGCTTTCTCCAAAGATGACATACTGATGGCCAAGAGGCTCATGAAAGGATGCTCAACATCATTAATTATTATGGAAATGCAAATCAAAACTACAATGAGGTATCATCTCACACCAATCAGAATGGCCATCATCAAAATAGCTACCAACAACAGATACTGGATTGGGTGTGGAGGAAGGGGAACCCTCTTACACTATTGGTGGGAATGTAAATTGATACAGCCACTATGGAGAACAGTATGGAGGCTCCTTAAAAAACTAAAAATAGAACTACCATATGACCCAGCAATCCCACTACTGGGCGTATGCCCTGAGAAAACCATAATTCAAAATTATACATGTACCCCAATGTTCATTGCAGCACTACTTACAATAGCAAGGACATGGAAACAACATAAATGTCCATCAACAGATGAATGGATAAAGAAGATGTGGTACATATATGCAATGGAATATTACATAGCCATAAAAATGTATGAAATGAGCTCATTTGTAGAGAAATGGAAGGACCTAGAGATTGTCATACAGAGTGAAGTAAGTCAGAGAGAGAAAAACAAATATTGTATATTAACACATGTATATGGAATCTATAAAAATGGTACAGATGAACATATTTGCAGGGCAGAAATAGAGATGCAGATTTAGAGAACTGATACATGGACATGGAAGGGGGAATGGGAGGATGAGATGAATTGGTAGATTAGGATTGACATATATACACTACCATGTGTAAAATAGATAGCTAGTTGGAACCTGCTTTATAGCACAGGGAGCTCAGCTCGGTGCTCTGTGATGACCTAGATGGGTGGGATGGGGGCCTTAGAGTGAGGTCCAAGAGAGAGGAGATGTATGTGTACATATAGCTGATTCACTTCATTTTGCAGCAGAACCTAGCACAACATTGTAAAGTAATTGCACTCCAGTAAAATATATTCAGTGATTAGGTCTCTATATTTTAGGAATAAAAATGAGGAGAAACAAAGATTTGATAAGGATTGATAAGTTGAAAGCTTGTTAGTGACAGGAAATGGGTTTTGTTAGGCTAGCTAACAGTAAGATTTTCACAGGTGTCACTCAAAAGTATTTGAACACTTGATTTTAGAGGGAGTGAGAGAAAGAATTGAAACAGACTCAAAATCTAGAATTTGGGGCATTTATACCTGAGATGAGGCTCTGTGAGTAGAATTTAACACTCTTAAAATGTCTTCCTACAGTCTGTAAGCATTCACATGTACATTTTTCCCACAGTTTTTTTTTTTTTTTTTTGTCGTTGTTGTTGTTTTTAAAAGCAGAACTAAGAGAAAATATTTCATGCTCCTCAAGTCTCACTCCAACATAAGTGGTCAGAAAAGAGGAAGAACATAATATTTATTAGAAAGCCTTATACTACACAGTGTGCCAGGAAATTTTAGAGATATTTTGACACTTAAGCCTCACAGTAGCCTTGTGAATTAGGTATTATTATTCCTATTTTTTAGAAGATGGAATGGAGACACAGGAAGGAAAATGCCTTGCCAAGTAGCTTATATATGACAGAACAGAAATCAGAACCAATAAGTTATTGACTTTCAAGTTTATCTCCTCATTCTCCTCCCTTACTGTCGATATAGTGAGACTAGAAAATTTCAAATGGTTAAGACTGGAGAGATTTACAAAATCTTCAGTTCATTCTACTTAAGTATTTTTTTTCATCATAAACCTATATTTGTACTCTGGTTTCATTTTATAATTTAAATAACTTAAAATGGAGAGAGATAAAAGATGGTAAAAAAAATCAATATAATTCAAAATGTGTTTATTTAGCACTTGCGGTGTGCAAATTATCTTGCTAACGTTCTTCTTGGAAAAACAAAAAGGAAGAATAAGGGAAAGAATTTTACCTACTTCATCCTCTAGCTGACTGCAGAAAGCTTTATGTCTTTAAACTGTTTTTATACAATTTTATTAATCATAATGTCCTTTTGATAACCCTAATGTTATATCAACATGAGCATAGGAGGTTGAAGATCAAACAACTATCAACTTACTTCTAATGACTGATTATCAGCCAGAATCACTGAGACCCAAAATCTTTTCATTTTTCCTTCTTGTTTAAACATCAATAAACTTTGTTCTGTTTGACTGATTGCCTTAATTCTTTACATGTCTGATATAGTTTAAGCTTAAGGATGAACCATAATGAAAAAATCTATGGAGAATCAAAGGTCCTTAGGGTTGAAATTCTTATACAAGACCATGTAATCAGAGGAAACCTCAATAGGAGGAAACTGATGTTGATGTTTTTTCTCAACCAAATTAAACCTGCAATTCTTCTCTGCCCTTGGCAAAAGTTTCTTTTTTGACCAAAGGATCTTGAAACTTTTGAACTTCAAAGAGGTCTCAGAAGTGCCTTAATGGACCAATCAGACATGTCAGAAACATGTAGATTCTATTTTCTTGATGTGTAGACTGTTGTCCATGGAAAAGAGAGGATCAATATGAATGTTGTCTATACCTTTCACCTGCAAGAAACATTTGGAAAGTTTCAGAAAAGCTTAACAAGCTAAGATAGGCTAGAGGATGTGAACTAAAAATGCCACCTGACCTATCAGTAAACAAAAGATGTTGCAACCACCAGGCACTTCAGCCACTCCCAATGGTGAGCCCTGAGGGAACTCAGGATGGAGACATAATGCCTGCCATCAAATCATCTGACACTGCAGTCTCCCTCCCCTCCCTCCCCACACACAGTGCACCCTGAGGAAACTCAGGATGAGAAAACACAGGATACTGGCCTCAGATAGCTGTAGTGCATGTCAAAGGAATGATTTCAGTGAGCTCAGACTCTTGCATCTTCCCATACATAGAAAAGTGCTAAATTCTTAACTTGAGATACCTGATGTTCTCTAATTAACGAAATCATTTGATGATCCAACTACCTGGTTTTTCTTGCAAAAACTCCTATATATCCATGCTTCCCACCCCTTGCCTCTTCAGAGCAGTCTCTCAGAGTTATCCAAGATGCTGTGTCCGGTGCTCAAGTCCTCAGTTTTGTCCACAGTAAAACATAACTCTCAATTTATAGGCTGTGCCTTTTGTTTTCAGTTAACAAGGGAGACTAGAGTATATATCAAATCTTTAAAAGATAGTTCATATGGGGCTGTGTGTTTAAAGGTGTTTTTTTTTAAATTTCTCATAGCTATCTAAGATTCATAAAGGCAAAGTATTGTCCATTTTCGGGGGGAGGTGAATAAGTTCATGGACAATTCTGAACATTATATTTTTACTTTCATGTCAATGAAAAATCACCTACATTGATAAAAAATGATAATTCTTAAACACTTCTGTGACAAATGGCATTATAATTTACAAGAAAATGAAAAAATTGAACAAATACTTGCACATGAATGTTCATAGCAGCAATAATCAGAATAGCCAAAATTTGGAAGCAGCCCTCCAAAATGGAATATATCCATACAGTAAAATGTTACTCAACTATAGACATGAATGAAGTAGTGACACATGCTATAATGTGGATGAACCTCAAAAACATTATGCTAAGTGAAAAAAGCCAGACTCAAAAGACCACATATTGTATAATTTCATTTAAATGAAATATCAAGAAAAGCTACATTTTTAGAGACAGAAAGCATAGTAATGGTAGTCAGGGGTTAGGGAGGGAGGAATAGGGACTGACTATTTAATGGGTATAGGATTTCCTTTGAGGGTAATAGGAGGGTAAAAATGTTTGGAACATTTTTACATGTACAGATGATTGCTGCACAACATTATGAATGTACTACATGACACTGAATTGTACATTTTTAAATGGTTAATTTTATGTTATGTGAATTTCAATTCAAGTTTTTTTAATGAGGATGAAATTAATAATTACTCTGGAACAACAGGTATAAACCAGGACTATTCCTGGCAGCAAAGCACGTATTGTCCCCCTATTTAGAAGGTAGTCATCCCAAACTCCAAAATTTGGTTCTGTGTGTATGAAATTTCTTGGTAATTTTATTTTAAAAATATTAAATTTTATTCATTGCTCTTCCTGTATGTATGGAATAATTTATGGTCAGTCAGTATTAATGCTTTCTATATATCTCTCCAAGTTGGGAAGTTACATATAGTATGTTTAATAATGACTAAAATACTACATTGAATTGCCTTTTATTTTATTGCTTTAAAGTATATTTATTTTCACTTTATCCCCAAATTTTCAAGTACTATAATGAGAAAGAAGTCAAGAATATATCTCATCATGACTTCTCTTTACATAAGCTTCCCTCTTGTTTTGTGATTTTGTGTAAGAGGGAAAAGTTCTCCGCGATTTAAAAAGGAATGACACTTTGAGGTTCTGCAAATAGTGGAAAATGTGTCATTTTGATATGGCAGAACTTAGAAGGTAATGGCAACACGGAGCATTATGGAAGAAGTCTTGATGCTAGTACTCCATACAGATATTCCTAGACCCAAGTTCAGGATGGATGAACATGACATGAAAGAAGTAACATGCCCATGCCCTAGATTAATTATGAGTACTGGTCAGAACGACTTGAAAATAAAGATGAGCTGGACTTCCTTAAATTTAAACTATTCTTTTGCTCTTTAAATAAACAGGGCCTTTCCCCTCCATTAACCAGTCATTGTATGTGAGCTTCCCCCATGATCTGGGATAAAGTCAATCTCCTCAACTGAGGGCAGCTATGAAGAGAGACCAAGCTGAGAATGACCAGCTCTCATTGTCTCTAGCATCTAGAGCATAGCAGTATGGAAGGTTGGGATCTGGGATGTGTATATGTACCTACAGTATCTTTACCCTTCAAAATGAAAACTCCATGAGGCCAGGCATAAATTATATATCTCACATGCCTAAAATAGCTTAGCTAGAGGAGTCACTCAGTTAATATTTGTCTTTTGAATAAATGTGGGAACAGGAATTTGAATGAAGCAGATTTGAACTTCTAGTGGGAAGAACATGTGTGAAGCCTCATTAGGGATGGGCTGGTAGAGAGGGGACACAGCTAACTCTAGGAAAACGAAGATTTGGGGAAATAGTTGGTGATAAAACAGGAGAGTTGGTGCCACATTGTGTTTGCTTTTGAGAGCCAAAGAAAAATAATGTCATAAGTGTGAGAAAACGTGCCTTATCTCTCAAGTGAAAGTATGGAGGAAGGGCATTTGAGGATATTTATTTATGAAAAAGAATATATGTGGAAAGATTGTGGCCTGAAGGGCCAGTTAACAAGGCTTCTAGAAGTAATCTCAACATAAGTTGAATAGGTGCTAATCATGAAAATGGCAAGGTGATACAGAGAAATTGGCAGGTTTGAGTCATGTGCTGACCAGTAAATATCAGCAACGAAGAGAAATGCAGGTCCAAGAGCACGTAGCCTTCACAGCTTGAAGTCTGGAGAATGACATAGTTGATTGAAACTAGACATAAGAAAATTTGAGTTTGGGAAAGATAAGTTCTATTTTATATATACTAAGATTAAAGTAACACAGAATCCTCTTATTAGAACTTTAGATATGTCACCACTAAGTGAAGAGCCTCAAGGAGTTCTCACACTAGGACCTGCCACTTACACTGTAAACCTAAGGGAAAAATGTCCCCTTTTTGTTTCCTACCCACCATCTGTACCTGCAATAAATGCCAAATATAATGTCCTCAACAGGAATTCAGTTCCATTATTTTACTGAGTCAGACTACATATCTGGCAGATGAAGCTACAGTCCGCACAGACAAGATAGCTGCACTTAACTGAAGGGCAAACTGATTAATGGATAGTCTTTAATTTGCCAACCATTGGAGTATCAGACAAGAGTTAAAACCGTTTATGTATTAAATAAGTGATAAATGTATTATTTTGCCAGACATTAGATTCCTAAATAGAAATGCATCAAACTTGACTGTGACATCCAAATAATTCTCTCCAGGGTTGGGGGTATTCTGGGAAATAGTTATCAGGATTCAGATATGCATGGAAATAAACATGTTAGGGACACATCCACTGAATGGACAAAATTTCTGTTATTGGTCAGCCTGAGTTCTTAGCACACAATCTTAATGAAGTCAAGATCAGAGGTTGGGTCTCTCTTTGGGTCAGTTAATTCTGTTTCTTCTCTGACAATGAAATCATAAACCAACTGTCCCACAAACAGGGAAATCTTACAGTGAGGGAGTGTATGGATGCTTCAGCAAAGTATATTTTTGCCAGTGAGAAAGCAAGAAAAATGACACTTCTTTTTAATGGTGGTCAGAAGTACTACCATGGTGTATAAATGTATATGATGTATACAATATGTGGTTTCTCAGAGATTATATTAATATTTCTATTTTGCTTTCCCCATCTAACAATCACTAAGCATCATCTGTGTGTCTAAAATACGCAAGGTTTATAACACCCACACTCTTTTTTAATCAAGTGACCATCTATCCCTGTTACCAGGAATAAATCTTAGTACACACTCAAACGATATTTATGGAATATATAAATGAACACATTGAGGTAGTTATCAGTATCTATGTTGTAGATGAGTTACTGACACATGAGTTAAAAGACAGAAAGGAGGAGAGTTTTGCCCAAAGTCACACAAAGTCTGGAATGTCCCAGAACCAAGATTCAGCCCATATTTTCTGAATCCAAAGCCAGTACACTACATTGTATCATGGTCTAGTGAAAGCACAAAATAATAATAATAAAAAGAATAGAATATGTGTTCAAATTTACTCTAAGAAGATTTTCAATTTGAAGAAAAAACATTCCAAGAACTTTTATGTGAACAAAGACTCAGCAATGGGAATAAGTATGAGAAAGAGGAGATTCAACTAAATGCATGAAGGAGAACAATAAAAGTTTAGAGTTAATTGGAATGGGTTAAAAAGAAAATGGTCATTAAAGGACTAAAATATAGAATTTTGCTGGTAATAAAAGCATGC
The DNA here is from genome assembly GCF_003031525.2 of Neophocaena asiaeorientalis asiaeorientalis. NCBI lineage: Eukaryota > Metazoa > Chordata > Mammalia > Artiodactyla > Phocoenidae > Neophocaena > Neophocaena asiaeorientalis. The sequence continues at coordinate 246,583 of NW_020172675.1, read as the reverse complement.
CAATTATGGTAACAATGAGCTTGCTTGCTTATTTTATTTAACCAATATTCATAACAGCCTACTGAGTACTGAGTGTCAACTATAGAAAATATATATATATATTTAAGAATATATAAAATAAGAAAGTATATATTCTCAAGTTTGATAGGAGCATGGTGTAATGATCATCGTAATATTCTATTACTAGGGGTATAAAATGTTAAGCACTTCAAAGGAATCAAGTTGATAATGTATTTCAATAGCCATTTAAATTATTCATACTCTTTCATAGAGGCATCCTCCCTATCCCATTTATAGGACTCTACCCTTAATAAAAGAATCAACTGAGCCAATATTTATACACGATGGTGTTTATAGAAACATTATTCCGGCAAAACATAATATAACCTAGGGGTATAGAGCAGTCAATTAATAAATCAAAATAGGTGAAGGACCAAGATGTCAGAGCATGAGGACGTGGAGCTCACCTTCCCCAACAAACACATCTAAAATACATCAACAGGTAGAACAAATATCAGAGAAAACCATCTGGAAAATGGCAGAAGATCTCTTATACAACCAAAGCTGCAAAAAGATCATGTATCATGTAACTGGGTAAGTTGTGGAGGTAAAAAAGTCATCAGGATGGGACTGACGCCCTAGGAGGAATCTCTGAAGGGGAGAAAGTCCATTTGGGCAGACCCTTACCCTGGAGAGCCCCCTTGCCTGCTGGGAGGTCCACTGGGGCAGATAAAGGAGCTGGAGAGGTCTGGACTCTGCTTACAAGGAGTGTTCATGTGCTGGCTTGCTAGCAATCATGGTGGAGAGAGACCAGCACTTACTCCTGCCACCTCACCACAATTTCCAGTCCAAAGTGATTTCAGGGGAAGGAGGATGCTAATAGGTGCAGTAGTTAGGTGCCGAATTTCAAGTGGACAGACCCTGGAAGAGGACTCAGTCTAGCCATGTGGAGACAGCCAGGAGGGCCTGGGGTGTGGTCCAGGCTGAAACTTGGAGCCCACTGCCACTACACACACAGCAGGTGCAGATCCAGCAGTGGCAGATTTTGTGGGCACCTGCTCAGCACAGGCAGCACTGGGCTCTGACTCCATTGTTAAAGTGTGCACAGTGAGTGTGGGTGGCAGACTTTGTCAGTGTGCACACTAGGTGGTGCCACAGAAACACCTATCTCAGGAAGACAGCTCCTGGGAAGAAGTGCACAGTGGTTTGTTTCCCTACAGGAGTGCTCCAGGACTGCCTATTTACATCAAATCTTGGAGCCAGATCTGTGGTGGACAGGTCCTGGGAGAGGCCTGCCACAGAGGCAGCCCAAGTTCCAAGTGGCAAAACAACTACCTTGATTCCTTCAGCCACAGCACCCCAACCCCCAGAACTAACCCACTTCACACCACAGCCTAGCACTAGGTATGGAACAAACACAACAGAGAAAGGGATGCAACCTTGGGCTGCTTATGGACAGAACTGTGGAGGGCTGCATGGGCAATGCATAGTTCACTGTGAGCAAAAGGTCTTCACTTGTTTCAGTTCTCATCTCCTTTGTGACGGAGCACTCACTCAGTGGCAATGGAAACTTATTGAGCCCAATCCTCAGATCTTCTATTCCAACAACTGGGGAGGACACCTCACCCCATACAGAACTGTGACAGACAAGGGAAAAAGGAGAGGCCTTGCTCAATATCCAGTGCAGACTTTGGTCACCACACGACCAATAACACCCCCTATCAAGAGAATAACAGTCAGCACAATCTGAGGAGAGACATGGGAGGCATCCATAACAAAATCAGCCCTCACAACAAAAATAATGGACCCCCACAGTCTACAAAGGGATGCTTCCAAATAAAAACACTCCTTAAAGACCAGAGTAGATAACAGTTTATCCTAAATCCATAGACAGAGAAAGTCAAATAAAATGTAAAAGCAGAGTAAATATATCCTATTATTTTTAAAAAAAAGAGAAATCCCCTAAAATACAAATGAAACAGACCTCACCAGTCTACTAAATCTCAGGTTCAAAAAGGAGGTAATAATAGTGCTAAAGGAATTAAAAAAGATTATCAATAGAAATGTAGAGCACTGAAAATTAGGAAATAGAAACTCTAAAGAGGAACCAATGAAAATTAAGCAACTCAAATGACAAGATAAAAGCAACAAATAGCAGATTAAATAACACAAGAGGGCAAATAAGTGATCTGGAAGACAGAATAATGGAAACCACCCAATCAGAACAGCAGACAAAAAGACAAATGAAAAGAAAAGAAAAAAAAAAGCAACATACAAGATCTATAGGTTAATATAAAGCATGCCCACCTATCTTAATAGGAGTACCAGAAGGAGAACAGAGAGAGAAGGGGATCAAAAATGTACTTGAAGACATTATGCCTGAAAACATCCTAAACTTAAAGAAGGAAATAGATATGCAGGTACAAAAACAGAGAGGGTCCCAAAAAAGATGAACACAAAGAGACCCACACCAAATAGAACCACCATATACTGATTTTCTGCAGGAATTTTGCAGGCTAGAAGAGAATGGTGAGATACATTCAAAGTTCTGAAAGGGAAAAACCTGCAACCTAGGGAACAATAGCCATCAACATTATTATTTAGAATAGAATGAGAGATAATTTCTCAGAGAAGCAAAAACAATGACAGCAATACTAAACCAACTTATAAAAATATATATTGAAATATCTTCTCTAAATAGAAAAGAGGCAATAATCTGTAGGAAAGAGAAAATTACAAGAGGAAAGGTAAATATATAAACAGATTGAAGACCACTTAAATACACCAGCACATAGATTAAAAAACATTCAAAACATTTTGTAAAAGTGATTATAAAAGTACAACTAATAGCAAAAGGATAAACATGAAGATGTAAAATAGGACATCAAAATCACCAAATGTGGGGGTAGGTAGAAAGAAATGTAGGTCTTTTAGAATGTGTTTGAACTTGTATGACTATCAGTCTAAAGTGAATAAAGAGTTAACACATTCAAAAACCAGGGAACCACAAATCAAAAACATACAATAGATTCACAAAAACCAAAATGAAAGAAACTCAAGCACAATACAAAAGGAAACCATCAAACCATGAAAAGAAAAACAAAAAGAAGAAAAAGGAACAAAGAAGAACAATAAAATCTGCTGGAAAACAAGGTTTAAAATGTCAATAAGTCCATACCTATCAATTATTACTTTAAATATCAATGAAAAAAAGGCTCCAATTGAAAGACATAGAGTGGCTGATTGGATAAAAAACAAGAACCTACAAATATGCTACCTACAAGAGACTCCTTTCCAGGTGAAAGATACACACAGATTGAAGGTGAGGGGGAGGAATAAGGTATTTCATGCAAAGGAAACAACAGGAAAGCTGGGGTAACAATACACTGAGCAGACAAAATAGACTTTAAAACAAAGGCTACAAATAAAGACAAAGAAGGGGATTATATAAGGATAAAGGGATCAATACAAGAAGAGGATATTAGACTCATTAACACATACACAACAAATATAGGAGGATCTAAATATATAAAACAAATACTAATAGACATAAAGGGAGAAATTGACAGAAAAACAATAATAGTAGACTTTAATACCCCACTGACATGAATGGACAGATCTTCCAGACAGAAAATCATTAAGGCAACAGAGACCCTAAATGACATAACAGACCAGTTGAACTTAATTCATATCTATGGGATATTACATTAAATAAATAATAAACAAATAAATAAATTTAAAAAACAGAATACACATTCTTCTCAGGCATACATGGAACATTCTGTAAGATAGACCACATACTAGGTCACAAAACAAGCTGCAACAAATTTAAGAGGATAGAAATTATCTCAAGCATCTTTTCTGACTACAATATTAACCTAGAAATTAACCACAGAAAGAAAAATGGGAACAAAATGAACACATGGAAACCACAAAACATGTTACTAAAAAATCAATGGGTCAGCAATGAAATCTAAGAGGAAATTAGAAAATACCTTGAGAAAAATGTCAATGAAAACACAACCTTACAAAAGTCTGTGGAATGCAGCAAAAGCAATTCTAAGAGGGAAGTTCATAGCAATGCAGGCCTTCCCCAACAGACAAGAAAGGTCTCAAATAGACAACCTAACCTACCACCTAAAAACTTAGAAAAAGAACAAACAAACCCGAAGTCAGCAGAAGGAAGGGAATAATAAAGGTCAGAGAGGAAATAAATAAAATAGAGGTCAAAAACAAAATAGAAAAATATCAATAACACCAAGAGATATTTTTCTGAAAAGAAAAAACAAAATTGACACACCTCTAGCCAGACTCATTAAGAAGAAATGAGAGAGGACACAAATAAACAAAGTAAGAAATTAAAGAAGAGAGATAACAATCATTACTACAGATATAAAAAGAACCAAAAGAAAATGCTATAAGCAGTTATGTATCAACAAATACAGCAACCTAGAAGAAATGGACAAATGCTAGAAACATACAGCCTGCCAAAACTGAGTCAAGAAGAATTAGATGATCTGAACAGACTGATCACTGGAAATGAAATAGAATCTGTAATAAAAAACAACTCCTTAGGGCTTCCCTGGTGATGCAGTGGTTAGGAATCTGTGCCAATGCAGCGGACACAGGTCCAAACCCTGGCCTGGGAAGATTCCACATACCATGGAGAAACTAAGCCCATGTGCCACAACTATGGTGACTGCACTCTAGAGCTCATGTGCCACAACTACTGAGCCCACATGCCACAACTACTGAAGCCTGCATGCCTAGAGCCTGTGCTCCACAACAAGAGAAGCCACTGCAATGAGAAGCCTGCACACCACAACCAAGAGTAGTCCCCACTCGCTGCAACTAGAGAAAGCCCACACACAGCAATGAAGACCCAATGCAACCAAAAATAAAAATAAATAATAAATAAATTTATATATTTAAAAAAAAACCTTCCTGCAAAGAAAAGTCCAGTACTGAATGGCTTCACTGGAGAATTCTATGAAACATGCAAAGAAGAACTTATACCTATCCTTCTCAAAACTATTCCAAAAGATTGAAGAGGAGGGAACACTCCCAAAATCATTCTATGAAGCCACCATCACCATGATACCAAAACCAGACAAAGACACTACCAAAAAGAAAAAAAAAAAAGAAAGAAAGAAAGAAGGAAAATTACAGGTCAGTATCTTTGATGAATATAAATGCAGAATTCTCAACAAAATATTAGTAAACCTAATCCAACAATATATAAAAATTATCATAAACCATAATCAGGGTGGATTCATTCCATGGCTGCTAGGATGGTTCAGCATACTCAAATCAATCAATGTGATACACCACAGTAACAAAAGAAAAGGCAACACATGATCATCTCAATAGACACAGAAATAGCATTTGATAAAATTCAACATCAATTCATGATAAAAACTCTCACCAAAGTTGGTACAGAGGAAACATATCTCAACATAATAAAAGCAGTTTATGACAAGCCCGCAGCTAACATCATACTCAATAGTGACACAGCCAACTAATACTCAATGGGGAAAAGCTGAAACCTTCCCATTGAATTCTGGATAAAGGTAAGGATGCCCACTCTCACCACTTCTATTCAACATGGTATTGAAAGTCTTAGCCACAGTAATTCGGGAAGAAAAATAGATAAAATGCATCCAAATTGGAAGAGAAAATGTAAAACTGTCACTATTTGCAGCTGACATGATACTTTATATACAGAACCCTAAAGACTCCACACAAAAACTACTAAAACTAATAAATGAATTCAACAAGGTAGCAGAGTAAAATATTAATATACAAAAATCTGTTGCATATTTTTACACTAACAATGAAATATCAGAAAGAGAACATAAAAGAAAAAATCCATTTAAAGCCACATCAAAAAATAAAATACTTCAGATTAAACCTGACTAAGGAGTAAAAGACATATGCTGAAAACTATAAAACATTGATAAAGAAAATTAAAAATGATTCAAAGAAATGGAAAGGTGTCCCATGCTCTTGTATTGGAAAATTTAATGTTGTTAAAATGGCCATATTATCCAAAGCAATCTACATATTAATGAGATCCCTATCAAAATACCTATGACATTTTTCACAGAAATAGAACAGATAATCATAAAATTTATATGGAACAGAAAATATTCAGAATCTTCAAGGCAATCCTGAGGAAAAAAAACAAAGCTTGAGGCATAAGCCTTCCAGACTTCAGACAATACTAAAAAGCCAAAGTAATCAAAACAGTGTGTTATTGACACAAAAGCAGATATATAGATTAATGAAACAGAATAGAGAGCCTAGAAACAAACCCACACACCTAAGATCAATTAATCTATGACAAAGGAGGTAAGAATATACAACAAGAAAAGACAGTCTCTTCAGCAAGTTGTGTTGGAAAGGCTAGACAGACTTATGTAAATCAAGGAAACTAGAATACTTCTTACACAACATACAAAAATAAATTCAAAATTGTTCAAAGGACTTAATGTAAGACATAACACCATAGAAATCCTAGTAGACAACATTGGCAAAATAATCTCAGACGTAAATGATAGTACTATCTTCTTAGATCATTCTCCCAAGGCAAAATAAATAAAAGCAAAAATAAACGAACAGGACCTATTCAAACATAAAACGTTTGCATATTAAAGGACACCACCAACAAAACGAAAAGACAGCCTATGTAATGGGAGAAAACATTTGCAAATGATACCACTGACAAGAGTTTAATATCCAATAATATAAACTCAATATCAAAAATAAAAACAACCCAATGTAAAATGTGCAGAAGACCTAAGTAGACATTTTCATTTCTACAAAGAAGACATATAAATGACCAAGAAGCACACAAAAAAATGTTCATTACAAATTATCCGAGAAATGCAAATCAAAACCATAAAGAGGTATCAACTCACAGGGACCAGAATGGCTATCATCAAAATGTCTACAAATAATAAATGCTGGAGAGAGTGTGGGGAAAAGGTAACCCTCCTAAACTGTTGGTAGGAATGTAAATTGGTGCAGCCACTATGGAAAACGATATGGAGTCTCCTTAAAAATCTAAAAATAGAGCTACCATACAATCCAACAATTTCACTCCTGGGCATATATCCAGAAAAGATCAGAACTCTAATTTCAAAAGATAGATGCATCCCAATGTTCATAGTAACACTATTTACAATAGTCAAGACATGGAATCAGTCTAAGATTCCATTAACAGATGAATGGATAAATAAGTGGTGTATTTTATGTATATAAAATCTATAAGCAACAAGAATTTATAGCACAGGGAAATATATTCAATAACTTGTAATAATGTATATTGAAAAATAATCTGAAAAAATATATATACATAGAACTGAATCATTTTGATGTACTCCTGAAACGAACACAATATTGTAAATCAACTATATTTCAATTGAATAATAAAATGATTAAAATAGAGTTCTATGATTGTATATTGCAGTACTTTAAAATGCTATTTTGATATTACAAGATAGGAAATGCTCATGATACATTAATAAGTGAAAAATTAATGTATAACACTGAATAAATAATAGGTCTTCAATTTTCAAAATTACATCTATATGAATATTTCATAGGCATATAGCAGAGTTAATTTATGAACACTACAATTTGGGGTTTTTTAAAAAACATTTTATTGTAGGATAGTTGCTTTAAAATGTCGTGTTAGTTTCTGCTGTAAAGAAAAATGAATCAGTATACATATACATATATCCACTCTTTTTTAGATTTCCTTCCTATTCAGGGCACCACAGATCTTTGAGTACAGTTCACTGTGCTGTAGAGTAGGTTCTCATTAACTATTTACTTTACACACAGTAGTGTATCTATGTCAATCCCAATCTCCCAATTCATCCCACTCCCCCCTTCCCACCTTCATAACCATGTTTCTTTTCTACATCTGTGACTCTGTTTCTGCTTTGCAAATAAGTTCATCTGTACCATTTTCTAGATTCCACATATAACTGATATTATACCATATTTGTTTTTCTCTTTCTGACTTACTTCACTCTGTATGACAACCTCTAGGTCCATCCATGTCTCTGCAAATGGCACTATTCATTTATTTTTATGACTGAGTAATATTCCATTGTATATATGTACAACATCTTCTTTATCCATTTCTCTGTTGATGGACGTTTAGGTTGCTTCCATATCATGGCTATTGAATATAGTGCTGCAATGAATATTGGGGTGCATGCATCCTTTCAAATTATGGTTTTCTCTGGATATATGCCCAGGAATGGGATTCCTGGGTCATATGATAACTCTATTTTTATTTTTTTAAGGAACCTCCATACTGTTCTCCATAGTGGCTGTACCAATTTACATCCCCACTAACAGTGTAGGAGGGTTCCCTTTTCTCCACACCCTTTCATCATTTATTGTTTGTGAAATTTTTGATGATGGCCATTCTGACCAGTGTGAGGTGATATCTCATTGTACTTTTTTTTTTTTTTTTT
>NW_020172675.1:235465-237965 GCF_003031525.2 Neophocaena asiaeorientalis asiaeorientalis | reverse complement strand
CTCATGATACATTAATAAGTGAAAAATTAATGTATAACACTGAATAAATAATAGGTCTTCAATTTTCAAAATTACATCTATATGAATATTTCATAGGCATATAGCAGAGTTAATTTATGAACACTACAATTTGGGGTTTTTTAAAAAACATTTTATTGTAGGATAGTTGCTTTAAAATGTCATGTTAGTTTCTGCTGTAAAGAAAAATGAATCAGTATACATATACATATATCCACTCTTTTTTAGATTTCCTTCCTATTCAGGGCACCACAGATCTTTGAGTACAGTTCACTGTGCTGTAGAGTAGGTTCTCATTAACTATTTACTTTACACACAGTAGTGTATCTATGTCAATCCCAATCTCCCAATTCATCCCACTCCCCCCTTCCCACCTTCATAACCATGTTTCTTTTCTACATCTGTGACTCTGTTTCTGCTTTGCAAATAAGTTCATCTGTACCATTTTCTAGGTTCCACATATAACTGATATTATACCATATTTGTTTTTCTCTTTCTGACTTACTTCACTCTGTATGACAACCTCTAGGTCCATCCATGTCTCTGCAAATGGCACTATTCATTTATTTTTATGACTGAGTAATATTCCATTGTATATATGTACAACATCTTCTTTATCCATTTCTCTGTTGATGGACGTTTAGGTTGCTTCCATATCATGGCTATTGAATATAGTGCTGCAATGAATATTGGGGTGCATGCATCCTTTCAAATTATGGTTTTCTCTGGATATATGCCCAGGAATGGGATTCCTGGGTCATATGATAACTCTATTTTTATTTTTTTAAGGAACCTCCATACTGTTCTCCATAGTGGCTGTACCAATTTACATCCCCACTAACAGTGTAGGAGGGTTCCCTTTTCTCCACACCCTTTCATCATTTATTGTTTGTGAAATTTTTGATGATGGCCATTCTGACCAGTGTGAGGTGATATCTCATTGTACTTTTTTTTTTTTTTTTTGCAGTATTCGAGCCTCTCACTGCTGTGGCCTCTCCTGTTGTGGAGCACAGGCTCCAGACGCGCAGGCTCAACTGCCATGGCTCAGGGGCCCAGCCGCTCTGCGGCACGTGGGATCTTCCCAGACCGGGGCACAAACCCACGTCCCCTGCATCGGCAGGCAGACTCTTAACCACTGTGCCACCAGGGAAGCCCTCATTGTACTTTTGATATGCATTTCTCTAGTAATTAGAGATGTTGAGCATATTTCCATGTGTTTGTTGGTCACCTGTATGTACTTATTGGTGAAATGTCTACTTAGATCTTATTGGTGAAATGTCTACTTAGGTCTTATGCCCATTTTTGATTGGGTTGTTTGTTTGATTTTGATATTGAGCTGCATGAGCTGCTTTTATATTTTGGAGATTAATCCCTTGTCAGCTTGTTTCATTTGCAAGTATTTTCTCCCATTCTGAGGGTTGTCTCTTCATTTTGTTTATGGTTTTCTTTCTGGTTCAAAAGCTATTAAATTTAATATGATCTCATTTGTTTATTTTTGTTTTTATTTTCATTACTCTAGGTTACCATCGTGCTTTGGTTTATGTCAAAGAGTGCTCTGCCTATTTTTTCCTCTGAGTTTTACAGCATCCAGTCGTGGGATCTTCCCAGACCGGGGCACAAACCCACGTCCCCTGCATCGGCAGGCAGACTCTTAACCACTGTGCCACCAGGGAAGCCCTCATTGTACTTTTGATATGCATTTCTCTAGTAATTAGAGATGTTGAGCATATTTCCATGTGTTTGTTGGTCACCTGTATGTACTTATTGGTGAAATGTCTACTTAGATCTTATTGGTGAAATGTCTACTTAGGTCTTATGCCCATTTTTGATTGGGTTGTTTGTTTGATTTTGATATTGAGCTGCATGAGCTGCTTTTATATTTTGGAGATTAATCCCTTGTCAGCTTGTTTCATTTGCAAGTATTTTCTCCCATTCTGAGGGTTGTCTCTTCATTTTGTTTATGGTTTTCTTTCTGGTTCAAAAGCTATTAAATTTAATATGATCTCATTTGTTTATTTTTGTTTTTATTTTCATTACTCTAGGTTACCATCGTGCTTTGGTTTATGTCAAAGAGTGCTCTGCCTATTTTTTCCTCTGAGTTTTACAGCATCCAGCCTTACATTTAGGTCTTTAGTCCAATTTGAGTTGATTTTTTGTGTATGGTGTTAAGCAGTGTTCTAATTTCATTCTTTTACATGTAGCTGTCCAGTTTTCATAGTATGACTTATTGAAGAGACTGTCTTTTCTCCATTGTATATCCTTGCCTACTTTGTAATAGATTAGGTGACCATAGGTGCATGGGTTTATCTCTCGACTTTTTATCCTGTTCCATTGATCTATATTTCTGTTTTTGTGACAGTACCATTCTGTCTTGACTACTGTAGCTTTGTAGTATAGTCTGAAGTCAGGGAGCCTGATTCCTCCAGCACCATTCTTTTTTCTCAAGATTGCTTTTCTATTCAGGGGCTTTTGTGTTTCAATA
>NW_020172675.1:222971-235390 GCF_003031525.2 Neophocaena asiaeorientalis asiaeorientalis | reverse complement strand
TTTTTTTTTTTTTTTTTGCAGTATTCGAGCCTCTCACTGCTGTGGCCTCTCCTGTTGTGGAGCACAGGCTCCAGACGCGCAGGCTCAACTGCCATGGCTCAGGGGCCCAGCCGCTCTGCGGCACGTGGGATCTTCCCAGACCGGGGCACAAACCCACGTCCCCTGCATCGGCAGGCAGACTCTTAACCACTGTGCCACCAGGGAAGCCCTCATTGTACTTTTGATATGCATTTCTCTAGTAATTAGAGATGTTGAGCATATTTCCATGTGTTTGTTGGTCACCTGTATGTACTTATTGGTGAAATGTCTACTTAGATCTTATTGGTGAAATGTCTACTTAGGTCTTATGCCCATTTTTGATTGGGTTGTTTGTTTGATTTTGATATTGAGCTGCATGAGCTGCTTTTATATTTTGGAGATTAATCCCTTGTCAGCTTGTTTCATTTGCAAGTATTTTCTCCCATTCTGAGGGTTGTCTCTTCATTTTGTTTATGGTTTTCTTTCTGGTTCAAAAGCTATTAAATTTAATATGATCTCATTTGTTTATTTTTGTTTTTATTTTCATTACTCTAGGTTACCATCGTGCTTTGGTTTATGTCAAAGAGTGCTCTGCCTATTTTTTCCTCTGAGTTTTACAGCATCCAGCCTTACATTTAGGTCTTTAGTCCAATTTGAGTTGATTTTTTGTGTATGGTGTTAAGCAGTGTTCTAATTTCATTCTTTTACATGTAGCTGTCCAGTTTTCATAGTATGACTTATTGAAGAGACTGTCTTTTCTCCATTGTATATCCTTGCCTACTTTGTAATAGATTAGGTGACCATAGGTGCATGGGTTTATCTCTCGACTTTCTATCCTGTTCCATTGATCTATATTTCTGTTTTTGTGACAGTACCATTCTGTCTTGACTACTGTAGCTTTGTAGTATAGTCTGAAGTCAGGGAGCCTGATTCCTCCAGCACCATTCTTTTTTCTCAAGATTGCTTTTCTATTCAGGGGCTTTTGTGTTTCAATATAAAATGTAAAATTTTTTGTTCTAATTCCATGTCCATGAAAAATGTCCTTGATAATTTGATAGGGATTGCATTGAATCTGTAATTTGCTTTAGGTAGTATAGTCTTTTTCACAATATTTCTTCTTCTAATCCAAGACCATGGTATGTATCTCCATCTGTTTGTGTCATATCTAATTTCTTTCATCAGTATCTTATAGTTTTCTGTGTACAGGTCTTTTGCCTCCTTAGGCAGGTTTATTCCTAGGTATTTTATAATTTTTGATGTGATGTAAATGAGATTGTTTCCTTAGTCTCTCTTTCTGATCTTTCATTATTAGTGTATAGGAATGCAGGGGATTTCTGTGTATTAATTTTTTATCCTGCAACTTTACTGATTCATTGATGAGCCCTAGTAGTATTCTGGTAACATCTTTACGATTTTCATGTCACATGCAAACAGTGACAGTTTTACTTCTTCTTTTCCAGTTAGGATCCTTTTATTTCATTTTTTCTCTGATTGCCATGGGTAGAACTTCCAAAACTATGTTGAATAAAATTGACTAGAGTGGACATCTTTGTCTTGTTCCTGCTCTTAAGGAAATGGCTTCAGCTTTTCATCATTATGTGATGTTACCTGTAGGTTTGTTGTATATGGCCTTTATTATGTTGAGGTAAGTTCACTCCAGGCCCACTTTCTGGAGAGTTTTTAGTCATAACTCGGTGTTGAACATTGTCAAAAGCTTTTGCTGAATCTATTGAGATAATCATATGGTTTTTATTCTTCAATTTGTTAATGTGGTGTATCACATTGATTAATTTGTATATATTGAAGAATCTTTTCATCTCTGGGATAAATCCCACTTGATCAGGATATATGACCTTTAATGTGTTATTGGATTTTCTTTGGTAGTACTTTGTTGAGGATTTTTGTGCCTATGTTCATTAGTGATATTTGTCTGTAATTTTGTTTTTTTGTGATATTTTTGTCTGGTTTTGGTATCAGGGTGATGATGGCCTCATAGAATGAGCTTGGGAGCATTTCTTCCTCTGCAATGTTTTGGATAAGTTTAGAAGGGGTAGGTGTTAACTCTTCTCTAAATGTTTGATAGAATTCATCTACCCTGGACTTTTGTTTGTTGGAAGGTTTTTAATCACAGTTTCAATGTCAGTACTTGTGATTAGTCTGTTCATATTTTCTATTTCTTCCTTGTTCTATCTTGGGAGACTGTACATTTCTAAGAATCTGTTCATTTCTTCCAAGTTATCCATTTTATTGACATACAGTTGCTTGTAGTAGTCTTCTATGATCCTTTGTATTTCTGAGGCGTCCATTGTAACTTCTCCTTTTTCATTTCTAATTTTGTTGATTTGAGTAATCTCCCTTTTTTTCTTGATGATTCTGGCTAAATGTTTATCAATTTTGTTTGCCTTCTCAAAGAACCAGTTTTTAGTTTCATTGATTTTTTTACTATTGTTTTCTTCATCTCTATTTGACTTACTTCTGCTCAGACCTTTGTGATTTCTTTCCTTCTACTAACTTTGGGTTTTGTTAATTCTTCTTTCTCTAGTGGCTTTATATGGAAGATATGTTGTTTAGTTGAGATTTTTCTTGTTTCTTGACATAGGATTGTATTGTTATAAACTTCCTCTTAGAGGCAATGCTTTTTGCTGCATCCCACAGGTTTTGGATTGTAATGTTTTCATTGTCTTTTGTCCTTAAGTTTGCTTTTTTTTTTCCTAATCTCCTCTTGATTTCATCAGAGACCCATTGATTATTTAGTATCATATCATTTAGCCTCCATGTGTTTGTGTTTTTTACAGTTTTGTTTTTCTATAATTGATTTCTAATCTTATAGTGTTGTGGTCAGAAAACATGCTTGATATGATTTCAATTTTCTTAAATTTACCAAGGCTTGATTTGTGTCTCAAGATATGATCTATCATGGAGAATATTTCGTGTGCCCTTGAGAAGAAAGTGTATTGTGCTGCTTTTGAATGGGATGTCCTGTAAATATCAATTAAGTATATCTGGCATACTGTGTCATTTAAGACTTGTATTTTCTTAATAATATTCTGTCTGGATGATTTATCCATTGGTGTAAGTAGGGTGTTAAACTTCCCCACAATTATTGTGCTACTGTCATTTCCCTATTTATGGCTGTTAGCATTTGCCTATGCATTGGGGTGAACCTATGTTGGGTGCATATGTATTTACAATGGTTATGTCTTCTTCTTGGATTGATCCCTTGATTGTTATGTAGTTTCCTTCCCTGTCTCCCTAACAGTCTTTATTTTAAAGTCTATTTTGCCTGATATGAGTATTGCTACTCCTGCTTTCTTTTTATTTTCATTTACATGGAATATCTTATCACATACCCTCACTTTCGGTCTGTATGTGTCCCTAGATCTGATGTGGGTCTCTTGTAGACAGCATATATATGGGTCTTGTTTTTGTATCCATTCAGCCAGTCTATGTCTTTTGCTTGGAGCATTTAATGCACTTAACATTTAAGTAAATATTGATATGTATGTTGCTATTGCCATATTCTTAATTGTTTTGGGTTTGTTTTTTGTATTCTTTTCCTTCTCTTGTGTTTCCCGCTTAGAGAAGTTCCTTTAGCCTTTGTTGTAGAGCTGGTTTGGTGGTATTGAATTCTCTCAGTTTTGTTGGTCTTTAAAACTTCTGATTTCTCTGTCTACTCTGAATGGGATCCTTGCTGTGTAGAGTAATTTTGATTGTAGGTTTTCCCCTTTCATCACTTTAAATATATCCTGCAACTTCCTTCTGATCTGCATAGTTTCTGATGAAAAAATCAGCTGATAACCTTAACAGGAACTTGTGTATTATTTGTTGATTTTCCCTTGTTGCTTTTAATATTTTTTCTTTGTATTGAATTTTTGTTAGTTTGATTAATATGTGTCTCAGCATATTTCTCCTTGGGTTTATCCTGTATGGGACTCTCTGTGCTTCCTGGATTTGGGTGACCATTTCCTTTCCCATGTTAGGGAAGTTTTCAACTATAATCTCTTCAAATATTTTCTCAGACTCTTTCTCTTCCTCTTCTTCTTCTGAAACCCCTATATTTCGAATGTTGGTGCATTTACTGTTGTCCCAGATGTCTCTGAGACTGTCTTCAATTCTTTCATTCTTTTTCTATATTCTGTTCTGCAGCAGTTATTTCCACCATTCTATCTTCCAGATCACTTATCTGTTCTTCTGCCTTATTTATTCTGCTACTGATTCCTTCTGGTGTATTTTTCATTTCAGTTATTGTATTGTTCACCACTGTTTGTTCTTTAATTCTTTTATGTCTTTGTTAAACATATCTTGTATTTTCTTGATGCATGCCTCTGTTCTATTTCTGAGATTTTGGATCATATTTACTATCATTACTCTGAATTCTTTTTCAGGTAGATTCACTCTTTCCTCATTTATTTGGCCTTCTACGTTTTTTTCTTGCTCCTTCATCTGCAATATTTCTCTGTCATCTCATTTTGTCTAACTTACTGATTTGTGGTCTCCTTTCCACAGGTTACATGGTCATACTTCCTCTTGCTTCTTGTGTCTGCCCATTGGTGAGGGAAGTTGGTCCAGGGTTTTCTGTAGACTTCCTGGTGTGAGGGACTGTTGCCTGCACTCTGGTGTGTGGAGCTGGGTCTTGTGCCTCTGGTTGTTATGGCCTCATCAAGACGTGTGTTTTGGGGTGTCCATGAGCTTAGTACAACTTTAGGCAGCCTGTTTGCTAATGGGTGGGGCTGTGTTCCTGTCTTGCTGGTTGTTTGTCCTGAGACGTCCAGCACTGGAGCTTGCAGGTTTTTACATGGAGCTTGGTCTTGGTGCTGAGATGGAGACCTCCAGGAGAGCTCACATCAATTTACATTCCCTGAGGCAAGGAATTCTCTGGTATTCCAGCATCCTGGACTCAATGCTCCCAAAATGGTGGCTCGGGTTTGAACTCTGGCCAGGAAACCAAGACCCTGCAAGCCAAGCAATGCAGCAGGAAAAAAATAAAGAAAAAGAAAATAAACAGACAAAACTGGAGCCAAATAGTAAATACAAAACCAAAATATAAATAAGAAAAGAAATCAATCAGACAAACAAACCAAAGACAAATAATAAAAACAAAATCAAATAAATAAGAACAAACAAAAAAGTGATAAAACAGCAAAAGAAAACAAGAAAACGACACATAAAAAATCCCACAACAAAAATAAACCATTAAATCAAAACTGGCAAAAAAATAACTCAAAGAAAGCAAACTAAAGCAAATTTTAAAAAATCAAAGTAAACATAAAAACACACAAAATGATAAAAAAGATAAAAACAAAATGAAATAAAAGCTAAAAAATTAAATAAAACCAAACAAAAAGCAAAAAGTAAAATAAAAATAGAAAAATATATTTAAAATTCTTTAAAATAAAAAAGAAATCGAAAAAAATAAAACAACAAAACAAAAAAAGAGAAAAGAAGAAAATTCCCTGGAGCCTCTGCTATTAGTGTCCTTGCTCCCACAGTGAGCCACAGCCAACCCCCCCTCCCCAGGAGACTCTCCAAGACCCCTAGTTACATCTCTGGACCAACCCTGGGCACTTTGAAGGCAGCTCAACCTCTGACCTTGTCCAACTCCTACATGTACTTGCCCCAAAGTCCATAGCTAGTAAATCTAGACCAGTCTTGATTGTGGGAGCACTTGTCAATTCATACATTCTGCAGAAGCTGGGTTATCCATGCTGATCACATGGGTTTAATCTGTGGCTTGCACAGATGCACAGAGAAATTTCAGTTCCTCTTCCTTAGTTGCACAGGCCCTGGGGCTCAGCTTTGGGTTTGGTTCCACCTCTGCTTGTGGGCCACCCTCAGGTGTTTGTTCCCTGTCCAGGAGAGAGGCAGCAAAGGCATTGGCTGAAGCATACTTGTTTGCTTAGGTGGGAGGGGCAAGAGGCCTCTACAGACTGGGTCACGAGCACTTGTTCAGTTGGGATAGGGATAAGGCGACCACAACTGGGACGTATGTGTTTGCTCTACTCAGAACCCCCTCTAGTGCCCGTGAGGAAGGGGCCGTCAGGAGGTTGTGACAGATTGGAGTGAGCTCTCTCTGGTGGGAGAACCTCTTAGAGTCTGTAAAGGCAGAGGCTGGCATCTGGGGAGAGAGTCCACAATGTCAGCCCTACCCTTCGTGCTCCACTCAACACTGGCTCCTCACTTCCAAGGCAGATCCAGCTTCTTCTAGGAGGGTTCCCAACTTTGGAGCTCCTCACTCCCATCCTCTCAGGCTGTCTCTGCACAGCTGAGTTCCACACTCCCATCCCTTCAGGCTCTATCTTCACAGCCAACAGCAGGCCTCTCTCCATGTCCCAATGCTTCAGCAGTCAGCCCCCACAAGCACTGGTGGACACCCATCTCTGTCTGGGTTGTCAGGACTGTGATACAGACTGTGAAAGTTTCATACTGTCCTGCCAACCTCTGCACTTTCTTCTGCTAGATTCCGAAGCTGCCCCCTCTTTTTCAGCATATCTCGCCACCAGTGAGAAGGTCTCTCTTGGTGTGGTAACCTCTTTTCTCCTTCAGCTCACCCCACAGGGATTTGGGCCCCATCCCATTTCTTCCTTTCTTTTTATTCCCTTTCTCTCCTTCATCCTACCCTGTTACACTAAGATCGTTTCTTGTCTTCTTAAGTGTCTGAGGTCTTCTTATAGTGTTCATCAACTGTGCTGAACAAATTGTTCCACTTATAGATCTATTCTTTTTTTAACATTTTTATTGGAGTGTAATCACTTTACAATGTTGTGTTAGTTTCTGCTGTATAAAAAAGTGAATCAGCTATACGTATACAAATATCCCCATATCGTCTTCCTCCCACCTTCCCTATCCCACCCCTCTGGTGGTCACAAAGCACCAAGCTGATCTCCCTGTGCTATGCAGCTCCTTCCCACTAGCTATCTATTTTACATTTGGTAGTGTATATATGTCAATGCCACTCTCATATATAGGTGTATATATGTGCCACATCTTCTTTATCCATCCTTCTCTCAGTGGACACTTAGGTTGCTTCCATGTCCTGGCTATTGTAAATAGAATTGCAATGAACATTGTGGTACATGACTATTTTTGAATTATGGTTTTCTCAGGATATATGCCCAGTAGTGGGATTGCTGGGTCATATGGTAATTTTATTTTCAGATTTTAATGAACCTCCATACTGTTCTCCATAGTGGTTGTATCAATTTACATTCCAACCAACAGTGCAAGAGTGTTCCCTTCTCTCCACACCTTCTTCAGCATTTGTTTGTAGATTTTCTGATGATGCCCATTCTGAGGGGTGTGAAGTGATACCTCATTGTAGATTTGATTTGAATTTCTCTAATGATTAGTGATGTTGAGCATCCTTTCATGTGTTTGTAAGCAATCTGTATATCTTCTTTGGAGAAGTGTCTATTTAGGTTTCCTACCTATTTTTGGATTGGGTTGTTTGTTTTTTGATATTGAGCTGCTTGTAAAATTTGGAGATTAATCCTTTGTCAGTTGCTTCATTTGCAAATATTTTCTCCCATTCTGAGGGTTGTCTTTCTGTCTTCTCTATGTTTTCTTTGCTGTGCAAAAGCTTTTAAGTTTCATGAAGACCCATTTGTTTACTTTTGTTTTTATTTCCATTTCTCTTGGAGGTGGGTCAAAAAGGATCTTCCTGTGATTTATGTCATAGAGTGTTCTGCCTATGTTTTCCTCTAAGAGTTTTAGAGTGTTTGGCCTTAAATTTAGGTCTAAAGACAAAAGACCATTTAGATATTAAATTTGTACACAGTGTTAGGGAGTTTTCTCATTTTATTCTTTTACATGTAGCTCTCCTGTTTTCCCAGCACCACTTATTGAAGAGGCTATCTATTCTCTATTGTACATTCTTGCATCCTTTATCAAAGAAAAGGTGACCATATGTGTGTGGGTTTATCTCTGGGCTTTCTGTCCTGTTCCATTTATCTATATTTCTGTTTTTGTGCCATTACCATACTGTCTTAATTATTGTAGCTTTGTAGTATAGTCTTAAGTCCAGGAGCCTGATTCCTCCAGCTCCGTATTTCTTTCTCAAGATTACTTTCATTATTCGGAGTCTTTTCTGTTTCCATACAAATTGTGACACTTTTGGTTCTAGTTCTGTGAAAAATGCCATTGGTAGTTTGATAGCGATTGCACTGAATCTGTAGATTGCTTTGTGTAATATAGACATTTTCACAATGTTGATTTTTCCAATCCAAGAAAATGGTATATCTCTCCATCTATTGTATCATCTTTAATTTCTTTAATCAGTGTCTTATAGTTTTCTTCATACAGGTGTTTTGGCTCCTCAGGTAGGTTTGTTCCTACGTATTTTGTTTCTTTTTTGTTGCAATGGTAAATGAGAGTGTTTCCTTAATTTCTCTTTCAGATTTTTCATCATTAATGTATAGGAATGCATAAGATTTTTGTGCATTAATTTTGCATCCGGCTACTTTACCAAATTCATTGATTAGATCTAGTAGTTTTCAGGTAGCATCCTTAGGATTCTCTATGTATACTATCATGTCATCTGCAAACAGTGACAGCTTCATTTCTTCTTTTCCAATTTGGATTCCTTTTATTTCTTTTTCTTCTCTGATTGCTGTGGCTAAAACTTCCAAAACTATGTTGAATAATGGTGGAAAGAGTGGACAAACCTGTCTTCTTCCTGATCTTAGAGGAAATGTTTTCAGTTTCTCACCATTGAGAATGGTGATGGCTGCGGGTTTGTCATATATGACCTTTATTAAGTTGAGGTAAGTTCTCTCTATACCTACATTCTAGAGGGTTTTTATCATAAATGTGTGTTGAATTTTGTCGAAAGCTTTTCTGCATCTATTGAGATGGTCATATGTTTTATCTCCTTCAATTTGTTAATATGGTTTATCACATTAGATTGACTTGTGTATATTGAAGAATCCTTGCATTCCTGGGATAAATCCCACTTGATCACCATATATGATCCTTTTAATGTTCTGTTGGATTCTGTTTGCTAGTATTTTGTTGAGAATTTTTGCATCTATGTTCATCAGGGATATTGGCCTGTCATTTTCTTTCTTTGTGACAACATTGTCTGCTTTTGCTATCAGGTATCAGGGTGATGGTGGCCTCACTGAATGTGTTTGGGAGTGTCCCTCCTTCTGGTATATTTTGGAAGAGTTTGAGGATAGGTGTTAGCTCTTCTCTAAATGTTTCATAGAATTCGCCTGTGAAGCTATCTGGTCCTGGGCCTTTGTTTGCTGGAGGATTTTTAATCACAATCTTGATTTCAGTGCTTGTGATTGGTCTGTTTATATTTTCTATTTCTTCCTGGCTCAGACTCAGAAGGTTTTGTTTTTCTAAGAATGTGTCCATTTCTTCCAGGTTGTCTATTTTATTGGCATATAGTTGCTTGTAGTAATCTACCATGATCCTTTGTATTTCTGCAGGGTCAGTTGTTACTTCTTTTTCATTTCTAATTCTATTGATTTGAGTCTTCTCCTTTCTTTTCTTGATGAGTATGGCTAATGGTTTATCAATTTTTTTTAATCTTCTCAAGGAACCAGCTTTTAGTTTTATTGATCTTTGCTACTGTTTCTTCCATTCCTTTTTCATTGATTTCTGATCTGATCTTTATGATTTCTTTCTTTCTGCTAACTTTGCTGATTTTTGTTCTTCTTTCTGTAATTGATTTAAGTGTAAGGTTAGGTTGTTTATATGAGATGTTTCTTGTTTCCTGAGGTAAGACTGTATTGCTATAAACTTCCCTCTTAGAACTGCTTTTGCTGCATCCCATAGGTTTAGGGTCATTGTATTTTCACTGTCATTTGTTTCTAGATATTTTTTGATTTCCTCTTTGATTTCTTCAGTGATCTCTTGGTTATTTGGTAGTGTATTGTTTACCTCCATTTGTTTGTATTTTTACAGATTTTTTCCCCAGTAATTGATATCTAGTCTCATAGCGTTTTGGTTAGAAAAGATATTTGTTAAGATTTCAATTTTCTTAAAGTTACCTAGGCTTGACTTGTGACCCAAGACATGATCTACTCTGGAGAATGTTCCATGAGCACTTGAGAAGAAAGTGTATTCCATTGTTTTGGAATGGAATGTCCCATAAATATCAATTAAGTCCATCTTGTTTAATGTATCATTTAAAGTTTGTTTTTCCTTATTTATTTTCATTTTGGATGATCTTGCCATTGGTGAAACTGGGATGTTATAGTCCCCTACTATGATTGTGTTACTGTCGATTTCCCCTTTTATTGCTGTTAGCATTTGCCTTATGTATTTATGTGCTCCTATGTTGGGTGCATAAATATTTACAGTTGTTATACCTTCTTCTTGGATTGATCCCTTGATCATTATGTAGTGTCCTTCTTTGTCCTTTGTAATAGTCTTTTTTTTTAAGTCTATTTCATCTGATATGAGAATTGCGACTCCTGCTTTCTTTTGATTTCCATTTGCATGGAATATCGTTTTCCATCTCCTCACTTTCAGTCTGTATGTGTCCCTAGGTCTGAAGTTCGTCTTTTGTAGACAGCATATGTACAGGTTTTTTTTTTTTCTGTCCTTTCAGCCAATCTATACCTCTGGGTTGGAGCATTTAATCCATTTACATTTAAGGTCGTTATCAATATGTATTCTCCTATTACCATATTCTTAATTGTTTTGGATTTGTTTTTGTAGGTCTTTCCCTTTTCTTGTGTTTCCTGCCTTGAGAAGTTACTTTAGCCTTTCTTGTAAAGCTGGTTTAGTGGTGCTTAATTCTCTTTGCTTTTGCTCATCTGTTTTAATTTTTCCATCAAATCTGAATGAGATCCTTGCTGTGTAGAGTAATCTTGGTTGTAGGCTTTCCCTTTCATCACTTTAAATATCTCCTGCTACTCCTTTCTGGTTTGCAGAGTTTCTGCTGAATGATCAGCTGTTAACATTATTTGGATTGCCTTGTATGTTATTTGCTGTTTTTCCTTTTCTGCTTTTAATATAGTTTTTTCTACTTAATTTTTGTTAGTTTGATTAATATGTGTCTTAGTGTGTTTCTCCTTGGATTTATCCTCTATGGGACTCTCTGTTCTTCCTGGACTTGATCGACTATTTCCTTTCCCAGGTTGGGGAAATTTTCTATGATAATCTCTTCTAATATTTTTTCAGTCCCTTTTTTTTTTCTCTTCTTCTTCTGCGACCCCTATATTTCAGATATTTTTGCATTTAATGTTGTCCCAGAGGTCTCTGAGAGTGTCCTCAATTATTTTAATTCTTTTTCTCTTCTGTGGTATTGATTTCCAGTATTTTATCTTCCAGGCCACTTTCCGTTCTTCTGCCTGAGTTATTCTGCCTTTGGTTTCTTCTATAGAATTTTAAATTTCATTTATTGTGTTGTTTATGTTTGTTTGTTTGCTCTTTAGTTTTTCTAGTCCCTTGTTTAAGGTTTCTTGTATTTTCTCCATTCTATCCAAGATTTTGGATCATCTTTACTATCATTACTCTGAATTCTCTTTCAGGTAGATTGCCTATTTCCTCTTCATTTGTTAGGTCTGGTGGGTTTTTATCTTGCTCCTTCATCTGCTGTGTGTTTTTCTGTCTTCTCATTTTGCTTAACTTACTGTGTTTGGGGTCTCCTCTTTTCAGGCTGCAGGTTTGTAGTTCCCATTGTTTTTGTTGTCTGCCCTCAGTTGCTACGGTTGGTTCAGTGGGTTGTGTAGGCTTTCTGGTGGAGGGCACTGGTGCCTGTTTTTTGGTGGATGAGGTTGGATCTTGTCTTTCTGGTGGGCTGGACCACATCCATTGGTGTGTTTTGGGGGTGTCTGTGACCCTATTATGATATTAGGTAACCTCTCTGCTAATGGGTGTGGTTGTGTTCCTGTCTTGCTAGTTGTTTGGCATAAGGTGTCCAGTAGTGTAGCTTGCAGATCATTGAGTGTATCTGGGTCTTAGCCTTGAGATGGAGATCTCTGAGAGATCTTTTGCCATTTCATATAGTATGAAATGTAGCTCCATGTAACATGGAGCTGGGAGGTCTCTGGTGGACTAATGTCCTGAACTCAGGTCTCCCACCTTAGAGGCACAGGACTGACTCCCAACCAGAGCACCAAGACCCTGTCAATCCCTCAGCTCCTATTTTTGAGGGTCTCCTGCAGAGGTGGTATGGCTGTGGTTTACCACGGGGACATGGACATGGCAGCAGAAGTTCTGGGAAGTACTCTTAGGCATGAGCCCTTCCAGAATTCCTGTAGATGTATTCTTGTTGTACTTGTGGGGAGAGGTGAACACTAGGTCCTCTTATTCTGCCATCTTGATCTAGACTCCACTACAATTTGTAAACAGAAAGCAGTTTCTTTATTTACTATAAATGATATAACATACTTCACAAGTCCCACCACACTGCAAAGAAAAGAGTTTCCTTTCATCCTTACAGACAC